>NC_061090.1:70101122-70136636 GCF_015104395.2 Macrobrachium nipponense | reverse complement strand
AAAGGAGAACCCAGGGAACATCATTGTTTTATTTATATCTTTTTGGCCACGCCAATTATTCCTGATGCATTTCAACAAATGTAACGAATCATATATGAAAAAGAGGGGTCTGTTACTCTGAAATGGGTGGGGATACACTATAGGCAGTTGTGGAGGACTGGCAAAATAGGACATTTCTTTCCCATTGATAGCATTATTATCTGTTACAACAAAACACGGTGAAACCTATTTTTTCTAAGCCTACAATAACTTTTTTCAGGATGCAGTGCAGAACATCAGCTTTTAGTGGGAAATGACATCATGTACAACTTCTTTGAATTTGGACTTTACACTGTTCAACATAAAAACAATATTTCTACCTTTATAATCAAAATATGGCTTCAAGTGAATTTCGTCCACCATAAGTATCACAGTTTTGTCATTTTCTGGTATTGATGATTCACATTTATTCTTAATGTGCATTAGAAAATGTGAGTCATTTTGTTCTGATGCTGGGCTGAACTGCTTGGAAACACACACACACTCTCCTGAGAGTAGGGTAACTAGGCAATATTAAGAATTTCTTATCTCTCAAGAGTCTATAACTTTGAGGGGAACAATTGTATAATAAAGAAGACAATATTACCAGCTCTAATATAATCAAATTTATTCAGAGTCATTAACTTCAGTTGTTCAAATACAAATTTCAGCACAGGCAAGTGCTTGAATGACTGATCATCTAAAATTATTGCCAAAAATGACATTACTAACTTTATAACAGCAATGCTATTGCAAGTTTTAGAAATATTTTCAGCAATGTCAGTTTTCGGCAAGTTATTTCATACCTGCTCAATGATATTTGTATCATGAACTTCTGTAGGAATATTAAAATCTCCTAAGCGATGTACTTCAACATCATGAACAAATGCATGTACCGTGCAGTTCGCCTTAATCATTAGTGACACTGTTCTTCTAGGACAAGGGAATTGTATAACACGACAAATTAAGAGACAATCATCCTGTTGTACTACTGTCCAATATTGTCTGTCAAGAAACTGTAGCCTGGTCAAAAGTTCTGTGACCGAATTAAATTCTCGCGCTGAAATACCTTCTTGTAATATGTTACTAATGCGGCATACATTGCTGAAATCTTCTCTCCGACCTTTCTTCAAATCAGGTGCCTCTCTTCGGCATGATTGAAGCAGATAAATACGAAGGGCAATTAGGAAACTGGGATGGAATGGCCCCTTCACGAAGCTGCGGTACTGTCAACTTTGCTTTCATATTGGTCCCCGTTTTCTCATCAAAATAGGAAGCTTCCCACCTAATGTCCTCGGATACAAAATGTAGACTGCAAACCTGATAAAAGATTTGCAAAATTTTAATTACTACCCAGTAATAAGTGTTATAATAACACAATTATATTCAGAGTGTTTACACTGACCAAAATTTAAGCAACAGATTATGATGAAGTTCCTGCTTTCCCTCAAAATATAGTGAACTTAACCAAACTTTTGACCAATAAAAGTACATAATAGCTACATGATACTCACTCTGCTATATTTTGTTTGGATGTAGTTATCCCTCTTGATTGCATGAATCCATTTTCAAGACAGGTGGTCATCCTCAGGGAATTTAAAAACATTGACTGTTAGCCCAGTTTTATATTTCCCCTTGCAGTTGGGAACCACACAATGTTAGGGCATTGTGATGTACGGTGAGCTGCTTCAATAATCAGTACAAACCTCTTACCTGTGGAAGAGGAATGATGGTCTTTTAATATATGTACAACATATGTATATGAGCATCAAAACATAGTAATGCAATGTTAGGTTAGTTACTGGTCCAGTCATAATGATAATATATGATAATAATCTTGGTTTAGTAGCCTGATACCTAACAGCAAATATTCAATAGTCTGTACATGCAACCATTTTATTGGATTTTAAAACTGACTGTATATGATACTAATAATAGGGATACAATTAACACTGTAGTTTGCAGGCCTGTATAAATCTTGCTGTTGCCAGTACAGATGTATATGCCAGCTTGCCTCTTATGGTTACCTACCTCTTATAAGACTAAATCTGCTTTGGTAGTCACATTGTTGCCTGTTAACATACTCTGGACTTCAAAGTTCGTTGCAGAAACTTAAGCTCATGCATACCAGGAGGTTTGAATATGTTCTTTGGCAAAAATGCTTGCTGCAATATGCTGATCCATAGTTTGGTTCTATGTTCTTGTCAGGAAATCTTAAACAAAACTGAAAAAAATCAGTCCTGAATCCCACTACGGGCAGCCCCCAGGTTAAGACGGGTTCAGCTTATGACCTTCCGAGGTTAAGGTGCTTTTCAATTATATTCATCAGAAAATATTTCTAGGGTTACGATGCTTGTTCCAGGGTTATGCCGCCTACAACGCTGATCTGTCATAAGAAATATGACACCAAAAATGCAAAATAAAAAATATTTGAAGGTTTTTGGGATTAAAAATGCAATAAGAATGCAGTTTACATAGTTTTGAATGCAGCCAAAGCATTAAAAGTAAGGTTTTCTTAGGATTTTTGACGATGTTCCAGCTTACTACGTGTCTCAATAATAGAACCCCCGTCGTAACCCAGGGACTGACTTTATTAACAGGCTTCCTACACTGACCTGCAGTCATTTTTAAGGCATATTAAATTTCTAACCTGCGAGGCTACTCACACAGAAGAGAAACTATGTATTCAATTACGGTATAAATGTAATTACAATCTGCGTGAATTCATGTTCATACAGTTGTGATTCAGGGAAAAAAAAACATTCTATGTGCTTTACAGAACCAGACCAAAGCATCTGAACCATGACATAGAAGGTATTTGTACAGCTTCAAATGCAATTATTACCAGGAGGTACATATTTAAAGCTATGTAACATGTCACAGTCACACTGACCTGTAATTCAACATACTTGCAATGTACTTCATTAACACTTAAACTGCAACATGCCTAGGGCTAGGCCTCATGGTACTACATACATTGTAGTACATGTATGTACTAGTAAAAAGGAAAATTGTCATATTTAACCATGATTTTATATATATGGACTGACAGTACCCCTACATTAATTTATAATGCTACATGAATTTACTTCACTTTGTTTGGTTTTATGTACAGCCCTCCACAGGGATGATTCTCTCTTTGGCTTTAATAAAAAGTGTATTACAACATTCATTATTTCATTAGCTCAAAATGCAGGCAGTAGTTGACTGCAAGTTGACTGTGATCTTGCGAGGTATCGACAAAGAGACAGGTAAAGCAGTACTGATGTTTATTACAGGTAAACAGGAAATTATAAACATGGGTGCAAACGGATATGTAGTAACCTACCCGCACTGAGGCAAAAACTGACTCTGAGCCAGCCGACTTATGTTTCTACCCAGACATACATACATATATGAATATAATTAGTTGCATTTATCACAGATAGCTACACAAGTAACATGCTGGTGCCAATGCCGGAAAATGCTTTATACATTGGTATAAGGTACAACACGTTAGATAAGTATGTACAGGATATTAGCGGAAAAGTGCTGTCCTTACATTCTAACACACAGTTACTTAAAGTTGTTTCAGCACATTTATAAAGGTTTTCATGAAAGAAAAAATGTCACTACCTATCTTGTAAAATAAGATTCCCCATTCTTGTGTGATCCTGTTTCTGTATGGAACACTGTTGATGGCCCAACACTGGATGCCATTAGTGGCTTTGTTGCTGCTGGTCTCTGCAGTTGCTGCTGCTGCCATTTTTGAGAATCATCGCATAACAATGGAGTCTTATTTGCATGCAATCGTCACTTGTCTGTCCAATCTCTCCCATCTATATCTATGGGCCAGCCTAAATAGCCTCATCCAGCAGCTACGGCAATTCCAGTAGCATTGTCGGAATAAACAAGACAATTTCAGCTTCATGCTATGAAAAAAACCACTCTACGTCCTAGACATCAATTGTAGTGGCCTTCGCCTTCAGGTTCTTGACGCCTGACACCATGGCAAGAGGGGCGTTCTAGTTTTATTGTATTAATATATTAAAACTGGAACCAGGGTGACCAGATTTTGAAAATTGAAATAAGGGACACCTAAATTGGAGAGGTAGTTGAACAATATATATATATATATATATATATATATATATAATATATATTACATATTAGATATATATATACAGTTGGGCCTCGCTTAGTCACGGATCAGCAATCATGAATTCAGTTAATCACTGGTTTTTCCTTGGACCACTTCTCAGTCTATATCGCTGCTATGAATCCCAGCATCACAGGCTTGTCCAATGTAGGCTAAGCCTCGTCTGGTTCCGATAACCAGCAAATCCATTAACAGATTCACATGATGATATTAACTGACAATAAAGTAATAACATCATCGACATCACCTTGTAGTTGAGTGGCCAACAGAAATGTAAACATTGAGTTACACTTCACAGCGACCTTTGTCATCCTTAACATTTTTAGAAATGTTAATAGTAGTAGTGTTATTACAGTAGTAATAACATTTAGGAAAACATTAGTTTTCCATTCGAACTTCATTATTGATTTGGTATAACGTAATCAACTTCTCTGAACACTGCAGTCATACAAACAATAATTGTCATAGATTATCGTATTGTTGTTTGCGATCGACGACGAAGCGTAAATGAAATAAAACCATTTTTACCTTATGCATTTTATTATGAATATATGACAATAATATATATCTTATATATTATTGGCTTATCTACTTACTAAAAAACCTCTTCAAGGAATAATTCCTTGGGGAATGCATTTTTCAATAGACAAAAATACACTTTACAAGTTTACAGTATGCACTATGCACTGATTACTTTATTTTGATGTGATTACATTAATATTACAGTATGGTACTCTAAGCAGTACAGTAACTATTTTTTTTATCATAAATGTATATTCATTCACGAAAAAAACAAGTATGATCACCGTGACGTCACCAAACCTACAGTCTCACTTGTACATACTATTTTTACATAATGTGATAGTGGTTACACCGTTCTGCAAACTACATTGTATTTTACATAAGTATCCTCTAAACTATATCATAAATCACTTTACTTCCTTTTTTTTTGGAGCCCAAATACTAAATCCCGAAAAATTAACAAAATCGCGAATGTTATCATAGAGCAAGATTCACTAATTACTGTGTTTTCTTCTTATCATGACTAAATGCATTTTTAGGATAAACTCATTTACACATTTTCAAATACTATGAATGTAAATAGCAAAATTCTCTCTCTCTCTCTCTCTCTCATCACTTACAGAAAAAACTATATATAATACTGATTTATTATTGTCGTAATAAAAGACCTAGATGGTCCCCGACATGTGTAGGTACAAATGTGTTGCCATATTTTTATTCTTTCTGTGATTTACGAAACTGCTTCAATACAACTTTTATAGTTGACTCAATGATTATCACATATTATAACAGTATACAAGAGAATATCTTATCACTATCGATGTTTCATTTCCTATCACCATAAAAAATATTCAAAATACAAATTTCATTGTTATTCTCGAGCTAAGCTAGTCAAGTTACTCTCGTCCCAAGCTGCAACAATTGTTTTCCAAAATAATTCTTTCAGTAATAAACATCCATCAGCTGATACTAAACGTAAACAAAAGACAAAAATAGATTTTTATAGCTGTATTTTGCTTTTTATACAATGATATTATAGTTGGGTGCTGTAATCATTACAGTAAATCATGTTTTTTTATCATAAATATGTTCATTCACGAAATAGATATACTATGTATACTTTTAGTTTGGCGCAGCAGCCAAATCATGAAAATAGAAAGGAATTGTTAGGTAATATACTTTTGTTTGCTGAAGATAGGAAAGAATAACTTTGAAGCTGTCTTGAATTTAGTTTAAGGTGATAGTTGAAGACATATTTGGGGCTTGAACTAAAGTAGGCAGTTATAAACATTTAAATAGTGGTCTTGGATGGGTTACTTATTAAAGTAGGCAGTTTAAAGCAATTTTTGAGGGGGGTACCAGGATAACACGGGTATTTACTTATCACGGGGGGTTCTGGGCCCTATCCCCCACGATTATTGAGGCCCTATTGTATATATATATATATATATATATATATATATATATATCATACCTTGTTTATTTGATTTGTGCTGCTGTTGATCTATGCTGTCGCACATCCCTCAGTCCACCATGCGTAATGCTAAAATTCTTCTAGCGTATTTTACAGTATGCTCCCGCTTTTGTTGTTTGTTTTTTGGGGGACGAGCCATTGCTTGAAATCACTGTAATTTTGCCACTCTGGTCTAAAAGTACATTTTCTCTTCACTTTTTTGTTGCACTTTTTGTCGGACATGCTGCCTTATGTTCAAAAAGATCAAATACCAAGACAGATTTGTTCGTTCTCGGCCCACTGCACTGTTGCCAATTTGGGCGGCCGCCCTTTACCCCGTATTTTGCAAAAGTTCACTTGTATATTGTAATTTTTTTTTCAAATATTGAAAATACAGGACAAAAGGGCGTCCCGGGTGGGGAGGGTCGATACGGGACACAGGACAAATGTCATAAATATGGGACAATCCCGTCAAATACGGGATGTCTGGTCACCCTGACTGAAACGGCCCTCTAGACATGGAGTCAGGCGTCAAGAACCTGGAAGATAACAATAAACACAGGCAAGGCCTGAATCATGTTTACCTAAACCTTCATATATTACATGGTGTCAGGTGTCAAGAACCTGCAAGCTTTGCTAAATTTCTTCTGAGATTTCTCTACATATGCACTTGGTTTACCTACCCTTGTTAGGTTTAACATATTCTGGCACAAGTCTAATGTATATGAATTCCTACTAAAATTCAATCTAGGTTAAACCATTCTTTGTTTATATTGCACCTTACCTTAGCTAGTATTGCTCCGTTACCTAGCTACATCCCAATTTCAGGCTACAGCTTTCATAGGCTATACCTGGGTGTAGGTTATACTTGCAGATGCCTAACTTATGTTACTTTATCAGACAAACATTACTGTATGTTTGTTTGCACTTACAGCGTGGTGTAGAGCTGGTTTCAGTGTAGTGAATGCAGACTTTATATTGCAATCGAAAGTTATCCTAATGTCATCCAGCCAGACAAACTTCAAATAACTTTTGCAGTGAACTTATTTTGAAATTATCTACTTACCATAGTATGTTTATTCAATAAAAGGCACAAGTTGTATCCAAAGCATGCTACTTCACTATGCAATATAAGTTTTGTGATCCAGCTCAAAAATAAAAGTACCGGATTACGAAAAAACCTCGAACGTAAGTGACGCTTGCGAAGGAAGTATGCGCGAGGAATGGACTACCAAGGTTGACGTCATCAGGCCATGGCGTCACATCAAACAGGCCTTCTATCTCGGTGGTCTTGCTATTACTCACATTCTCTCTCTCTCTTTCCTCCAACATCTCCTTCTGACTATGCTATTTTCCATCAGTTAACACCAAACCTCTTAACAGTAAGTCTGGCAGAAGGCTGTCTTTGCTTATTTTTTCAATTTTAATTTTCGTTTTGCTTTTTTTATGAGACGACGTCTTGGTGACAGGACTTTACTGTACGAGACCAGAGAGCTGACTCACTCGCAAACACGTTGCGGGTTATTGCCCGGCAGTGCATTACAAAGACATCTCGTACACTTTTGGATGTGTTATTTTACTTAGTTATTCAGTGTTTAATTTACTTTTAGCTTAAAGTCACTTTGTAGTTTTTATTTTTCTTTTAGCTTAATGACAAACTATATTTCTTATACTCATTAGGTTATTTTAGCATCCTTTTTAATATTGTAAAAAGTAATTCTATTTATAGCCCTGAAGATGGGAAAGGATTCCCGAAACGTAGGTGTCAATAAAAAGAAGAACTGATCTCCAGTCTTCTCACTGTCCTCTTCATTATTAAGCTCACCAGGAGCGAAAATCTTACTAGCAACATATTTATTAAATGTAGTGAAGTAATTGGTGGTGTGTGTCAATACAATTTTAGGCGATGTCACGCCCATACAGTGTACTACGCACATACACATACACACCCACAGAGGGGCACGCAAAGGAGCGACCAGAGGGGCGAACTACTACCCTTCCTTTCCCCTCCCTATCTCTTGACCTCTTCTAATGGCTTCTCTCATCTCTGGCGAGAGGCACAAACAAGACCCAATAACACCTTTAGCTCTTACCAAACATGATATGTGCAATACATTCACCAAGATTAATTTCATATATATATATATATATATATATATATATATAATATATATATATATATATATATAGTATAAGGAAAAATGAATTACCATAACTAAAACAGTAATCATACTGCGATACTAAAACGTCTACTGACGTTTATGTCAAAAGACTTCTTTTTGTGTAAAACCATGTTTTTGGTGCTAACCGAACCACAGATACTACGTACTAGAACAGCAAAACCAGATAAAATAATGTTAAAAGTGTCATTCTCGAGTAGATGTGGTTCTTTCACCCTTATTATGTCATGCAATATAGATGTACATATTTTACAAAATATATGGGCATGCAAATATATTTGGTTTTCACATAAATATAAATCTGTAACATAGTTCCTGTCTGTCGATTACCTGACAGATGGCAATACGCAGTGAAAATCAATCAATAATTTCTTATGAGACAGACTAATAACTATAAGAGATAGATTGCACGGAAACAAGTGATTACACAAAAAAAAAACAGAAAATAAAATCGTCGTGAGAGGAATTCCTCACATATGTTCTTATTGGATCCGGTACGTTTTCACCTCTTTAAAATTATGAGAGAGAAAGAGTACTGGGGAATTTTCCTAGTTGGTAAAATTATAAATTCATATCAATCTCTGTTCAAACTTACAGTTCAAAACATGATAAAGTACCAGTAAATACCATAAAGATTTCATCCGTTGAATAAGAATACCTAATTTGTAGTATGAAATTCGACAATTTCAAAGGGTATGACGCCTTATTCCTGGATTTTCCGGGCCACTGTAGCATATTGGTACACTATGACCATCGCATCCACATGCGTCGACGCAGAAGCCTGGTGCGGCAACGCAGCGGCGATTTCACGCACACGCAAGGTGTGAACGACCCCATAAGATGTATAGGTCGACTGCCGTCTGGGTCACCGCAACGCAGCGAACTGCGTTGGCAAAACGCATAGTGTGAAGGGTGATTGTCTCTGTGCGTCGCTTTCGGAGTACGCCCTGCATTACCACTTTCCATATTTCGGCTTTATTTTAGGTTTTGGCAAATATTTTTTACAGCCGGATGCCCTTCCCGACACCAACCCTCCCTATTTATACAGGCTTGGGACCGGCGCCCTTAAGGACTTGCTTGCCCCTCCCAGGTGGCTAGGTTTTAAATTACGTTAGATTAAAAAAAAATTAAGTTTGAGAAACACTTTTAATGATACGTAAACTTATTAGGTACGGTAGAAAAGTAAATCAAAGCAAAGCTTTATTATTTGTATTCATAAGTAACATAACTTAATTTTATATCTAAATAATATAAATGAACAATATTGACTATGAATTGATTTTGAATGTGAAAACTTGACTATTAACCCTGTAAACTATTATTTGAGACGAAGGACCTCATCATCTCGGGTGGAAAGTGTTCCGAAGGCGTCTCTCTCTCTCGTGAAGATCGAAGTAAACAGAACAGAAGACGGTTTCTCAGTGACTCAGTGGAGGAGCGTTCTGGAGAGACGGTGAAAGCGATGGCAGACGGTCGCAGAAACCGATCAATTTCCACCGGGAATGCCGACAGAATGATCGAATCGAAGGCCAATCGGTGAAATTTAACGATTGAAGTTTAATTCGTGAGTAAGAAATTGTGTTAAATTTGATTTTTTTAGTCGTTAAATATGTGGTACCTATTTCTGGTAAATCCCTGCCGGCTTTCCGCGTGCACTAGACTCGCCTAGCCTATGGCAGTTGACGTTTTCCTCTTGTTATTTTACCTCCTGAACGAGACTTTACAGTAATATATTGATTCGCCTGACTAACTAAACTGAATTGACCTTTTGAAGACCACGCGACGGGACTAACGGTTGCGATGTACCGTATACAGAGTTCAAAGTTGAATAACAGGTTAGCTACAGTCGACCGGCTAAATATGACCTTAATTTGTTGTAAAGCAAGTTAAATAGCATAGGAAAACGTCAACTGTCATAGTCTAGTTCGACTGAACAATATTGGAAGTTTTGGGTCTGGGCGAAGAACCGTCAACAGTCGCCATGTTTCGAGTTCGGGTAGACGATGTGGGAGAGGTATAACAACCACGAGGCAGACACGACGGGGAAGAAGAAGACAACCGCCTCGTGTCCACCTTACTCACGCAGATCACCCTTATTCACCCGATGTTTAATTGGTGAAACAACAATACAATTGCACATCTATGCATACCATTCAAAAGATTAAAGTTTCGTCAACATGATGTGCTGTATAAAAGCGCCATACGAACTAAAATAAGCACTTGAGGTCTTCGTAAAATCTGTTTTTCAAGGCAGTTTCAAATCCAATATGGCGTCCGCTCGCATCCGGACCCTTTCGTCTCTGGCATCGAGCCACGTCCTTCCCAGCATTTCTAGCTTTCATTTGAACAATATTAGCGTGTCTATGGAACCTTTATTGATATCACTATGGATTGCAGTTTTAACCAGGACAATAAAACAACATTTTGTTGCCTATATTAGTGAAAGTAGGGGGAAACATCACGACAGGCCAACCCTAATCACGGTAGACGGGTCTTATTCACTCGATATTTAATTGGTTAACATGAATACAATTGCAACTCTAAGCATACCATTTTAAAAGACCGAAGTTTCGTCAACATATTGTGATATATGACCAAAGCCCCATAACGAACTAAATAAGCATGTGAGCTCTTCGTAAATATGTTTTCAAGGCAGTTTTGAAATCCAATATGGCGGCTACGTTTTGCATGGACGGTTCTCATCAGTGACGGCCACCATCTTTCCCCAGCCTTCCCAGCACTCATTTGAACAATGTTAGCGTATATATGTAACGTTTATTGATCTTACTCAAGATTGCAGTTGTAATCAGCACAATAAAACAACATTTTGTTGCCATATTATTTGAGTGAAAGTATGTGAAACTTGATTATTCCTGGGGCATTATGGTTTGGAACTGAATTCATTCTTTTAACCTTGTAATAATCGGCGGTTTTTTATCCTTACTGCCGATCACCATACCCTTGAAACTTCCAAAGCAGTGCTTATTTGATTGTTATTATACACATTTTGGTCTCAGTTCACTGCACTTGCACTTTAAACCCGGTTGCTGTTCCTGGTTTCTAAGCGCAGCGCGCCATAAACACAATTACTAACAGCAGACGACGACAGACGACGAAACTGCAAAGTTTTATTCCCTAAATTGTTTACTTTACTCGTTATTTAGTTTAAATTTACTTTGTTATTTAAAAATTTTGATTTAATTCATGTATATTATCCCTTTTTTGCAACCAAATTACCCCGAAAAATTACAGATATTTCTAAAGTAGATAAAATCAAATGTTTCTAACGTTTTCGTACATCTGGCTGCCGAAAACCCATAGAGGAATGAATACGGAAAAGTGCATAGAGGAAACGACTACGTTTTTTTTTTTTTTTTTTGCTTTTTTGTTTTTGCTAGCACTTCTTATGATTTCAGTCTTTATTAGTATTTTGAATTTCTTTATAATCGTATGCCAGAAATAAATGTAACCTTTAATGTTTGCAGTTTGGAGGGTCAACACATACCGAATGGCAACAGAGAGAGAGAGAGAGAGAAAGGAAGGCGGAGGAAGAAGAAGAAAAGGGATGGCGGTGGAGGGTGGAGGTGGAGAGTAGGTGGAGCTTTATACGCGTGTTCGTATCCATTTCTGCATAATGGAGTTTTTGTCTCTTGGTACAAGGACAATGTCGTTATTCTTTACGATTAGTGATTCACGATACCCTTATAAATTACGGCACTGGGTTGTAATGCACTATAGAAAATCTCGTTCTGTTACGAGTGTTCGTTACAGAAATAGGTATTGCCCAAAACCGTGCTTGCACTGTCTCTGAAACCCATAGTAGACATGCTGCTTAGTTGTCAATCAAGTTTTTATAACCAAGTATTTTTTACAAGCTAGCTATTGAATAAATTTGTATTTTTCTCAGTCAAAACATATGCCCCTCAATGCTAACTTTCCTCTTTTAACGACTTCCTGGTCATTGCAAATTCGGCCCCATAATTTCTTATGGTGCGAAAACAGATAACGAGGCCCATGGACCGAAAACGATGCGTCACACTACGGCGATAATTCCAGCAGTAAAAACATCTTCCATATATCCAAAAGTAAATAATAAAGATATATATGTGCATTACGATTATAACAATTACATGTATAGCTGATAACAATCTGCATGAATACTGGTAAACTGTTCTGCAATGACCAGTTGAGTTATAGCAATTATTTACAATAGGTACGAAAGTCAAGATGTCGTGACGTCATAATACAGAACTTGTAAGAACGTTTCTAATTCAGAAAAAATAATTACTTAAATTTGAGTCAGAGTCGAGTTACTTTTTCAATAACGAATATTTTCAAATTAATCATCATAAATATGTAAAATATTGATGTTTTACTACTTATTTAAAATTAATCCAAGAGCACGCTTCTCGTCATCTTCTACCCAAACAGCTGTTTACGCCTGGCTTGTTGTTGGTGAGAAATCGTGTTTCGATTGTTGTGATAAAAGTGCTCCAGCGTCTGTGGGTACAAGTGGTGTGCGGATTTATCACAGGAAATGAAAGTTTGTTGACACAAGCGACTCCGTAATCATCGAGATGGCGTCAATCTTCGAAACATTTTTAGTTGTAAGTAAAAATTTCTAAAGCGTTTTGGTGAGATTTCCACTGCCGTGGGCGCCATTTTCAGTACCCTCTGTTTAAATCCTAAAATTTTGGCCTTAATTTCTAACTTTGGAGAAAATACTTACTTCGAAAGGAGAGTAGAGTCTATTTAGCTCCGTTTCTCACCAACAAGAAGTCGCGACTGATGCCCATCTCGGGTGTCAGGACGCGTTATAATGTACTTTCGGAGGGTGGCTAGGTGTTGATTGTAGGGTGGCCTGCTTGGACTGCTGTGATGTTCTACCCTATGAGACTTCTTATTCCCTGGGTCATGGTTTGAACTGAAATTCATTTTTGCCTTGTAATCGGTGGTTTTATCCTTACTGCCATCACAAATGAAACTCCACAGTGCTTATTCGAATTTAATTATACGCATTTTGGTATTAAATCATGCCAAAATACACTTGAAATACGTAAGAGTTTGTTCACATGGTAGCCATGGTGGGAACATTTGTCTTATTGTACAGGGTGTCCATAAACTCCCAATACCATTACAAGTATTGCTCAGAAGCCATATAACTTAGAGTAATGCAGTTTTTTTGTAGAATGAAGTGCCCTGAATGTAAACTTGAATGTAGAACATTCTACAAAAAACTGCTTTGTTAGGGTAAAACATCAAAGCAGGCCAAACAGGCCACCTACAATCAACGTTTGCCACCCTCCGAAAAAGTACATTATAACGCGTCCTGACACCGGAGATGGGCATCAGTCGCGACTTGTTGTTGGTGAGAAACGGAGCTAAAGACCTCTACTCTCCTTTCGAAGTAAGTATTTTCTCCAAGTTAGAAAATTAAGGCCAAATTTTAAGATTTAAACAGAGGTACTGAAAATGGCGCCCACGGCAGTGGAAATCTCACCAAAACGCTTTAGAAATTTTTACTTACAACTAAAAATGTTTTGAAGATTGACGCCATCTCGATGTTTACGGAGTCGCTTGTCTCAACAAACTTTCCATTTCCTGTGATAAATCCGCACACCACTTGTACCCACAGACGCTGGAGCACTTTTATCACAACAATCGAAACACGATTTGTTCCGACACGGCATACAAACCTTCGGTCCTTTTACAATAGGAAGGTACTAGCGGCAGCTGGATAGGTCGTAAGCTTTCGAACAATGGGTTCGGTAGTTAACTGCTTGTCCGACAGGCGCGCGCGCGCGACTAGGAGGTAAACAAATCACTTTTGCTTTCGGCCTCACAGCGAGTAGACGTGTGTGTTCGACGCTCTCTGCCCGCTTCTCGTCGTTTGCTTTCCTTGAGTATATGGTTGTGTTTGTGTATGAAAGAATCATTGTAAGTACAATCATTTCTCTTTATTCATTTAATTGTGATTTATTGGTCAATCATGGAATCTCCTCGCCTCGCTACCCCACGGAGACTATGCCCGGGTACCGAAGGGCGTAAATGCGGAAAGTTCCGCTCATTCCCGGAAATTGACCCACATATTTTGTGCGCTCGGTGTCGGGGCGGGGGCGCGAATTGCACCCGAGCCGAGCTGTGGAAGTGTGTAATAATTGGTCGGAGGCGCAGTGGACTTTGTATGAGGGCAGGAAGAAGCGAAGGCCTGCAAAGGAGTCGTCGGGAAGCTCTCTCGCGACTCCTTTGGTTACGGAACTTCGTCTTCTTTCCTGCCGCCTCCCGCTCAGCTTCCACGTTTGGCGCCTTCCCCTTCGGGGGGGGTTTCTAGGTCCTTCTCCTCACCTGACTTGTCGAGTGTGGAGGAGGGCGCTAGATACCCTGACGTCGAGTTGTACTCTGGGTCCTCTATCCGTTCGTCTTCGCGCGAGCGGGTAGAGGATCCTGCTAATCACCCGACGCTTTTTGCTTCCTCAGGTGCGGTTGCCGCGAAGGACGACCTCGGACAGGTGTGGGCATCGTTGGGGCTGCAGGGCGTGCCGAGTGTCCAGGGGCTGACTCTATCATCTCGCTGGCTCCGTGGCGGTCACCCCATGCGACGGTTTACGACCACCACCACGACCCTTACAACACCTGGCTACGCTTCACCTCCTCACCTGGTGTACACCCCGCAACGCGGTCTCTGTAACACCCCTACTACATCGGTGCAGGGGCCATGTCGCCGTACCACGGGGGAGTGTGATGCCGCCACCTGTTAGCCCGTGCTGCCGCGACCGGACTTCGTGTGCCCGAAGAGCTCGCCCCTGGACCTCCCACCAGTACCAAGGATGTCTGTTCCGCTGGTCCGTCCAACTGGACAGCCTGCACAGCCTGCCGTACCTGCCCAGCCGCCGTTCACGGACGTGACGTTGATGACCACTGCTGCCGTTACTGTACCTGCTCCTGCCGTCTCTACTGCTGTTCCTGTGATGCCTGCACCTGCTGACGTTGTTCCTGTTCCTGGCTCCGCTGTCCCGATGCTGATCTGTTCGGACAGGTGCGTCCGGGCCCTGTTGCTTCGGCAACAGCAGCCCCGGCTCCGCTCTGGATGACAGATCTGACGTCGGTCCTGAGGAGGTTGACGAAGAAGAAGAAGAAGAGGAGGAAGGTGTCGTCGTCGTCTTCATCGTCTTCTTCGTCGTCTGCTGCCTCTTCCCCTTCTTCTTTCAAGGGAGGCTCCCCCGCCGAAGAAGAAGAAGGTCGCCTCCCCCCCCCCTAAGAAGTCTCCTTCGGGAACTTCTAAGGCCCGTCTCGCTCTGGTGAGACAGGGGGTTCTTCCGCTGGTCACCCTGCTCCTTCGGGGGCAGGACCCGTCTCTTCTTCCGCAAGGAAGAAGACTACGGGGACCAGAGGAGTGCCGGCTAACACCGGCACTTCCTCACCTGCTGTTAGTGGTTCGGCCACGGCAGCAGGATCCGTCTCGGCCTCTCGTTCGCGAGAGGTACCGAGTGTACGGTCGCCTAAGAGCGACCGTGCAGCCAGGAACCAGACCTCTGAGTCCGCTCAGCGTCAGGTTCACGGCACGGAGCGGAAGACTGGTGACAGCCGCTCACGCGACTCTCACCAGACCAGCTCTCGCGGCGAGCGGCTGGCTACCCGGGCGGACGTGACGGTCCATGACCGGCCACGGGCTGAGGCTGGGAAGAGGTCCCCCCGTTCGCGGCACCAGCAACGGCTGGTACCAGCGAACTGACGCGCCGTGAGGATACGCACCGGTCTCACCGTGACAGTGGAGCTCGCCGGTCGCCTGACCGTCACTCTCACAGAGAGCGATCGGGTACGGCGACCAGCACCAGCTCCTCTGACACACGAGACCGGGGCCGCTGTTCTCGGTCCAGCCGTTCTCCACAGCGAGACGGCTCGACTAGGTCTGCAGCTCGATCGCCACCGCGGGTTGACGATCGCCTGCAGTCTTCCAAGCCCACTGGTTCTGCCAGCGAGCGAGGAGGGAGCGTCAGGTCTGCCTCTCCCATACCTTCAACCTCCTCGGGTTACACCGGGAGGGGCGAGGTATTGAGGAGTGATCGTGACGGGGTGCGCCCCTCAGGATCCCACCACGTCGTCGTACGTACCAGGCCACGGTTCTCGGACCAGCCAGGTCGTACGCACAAGTGGTTGGAGGAGACCGAGAGGGGTCTGTCGCTGTTCTCCCCTCGAGGGAGGAGGGTCTCGGGAGATGCTCCTGTTTGAGGGACTGGATGGTCCGACTCCGCAGGACGCAGTCACTCCTGAGATCCAGAGGAACTTTGCCGAGGTTATTGCGCTGATTCGTCAGCACAACGACCTCGCGGAAGGATCGCCGCTCCCACCATCCGAGCCCACGTCCCGGCTCGAGTCGTTCTGGGGCCCGAAGAGGGAACCCAGACCGACGGTGGGTTTGCCGCGTTCCGAGCTTGCAGACTCAGTGCTGGACCAGGTTGAATCGCTTGTCTCCGGACAAGACGGTTCGCTCAAGTCTGGCAGGTCGAGCAAGCTGCTTCCACCTCCTCTGCTGCGACAGCGGCGTTTTACGTGCCATCTGAAGACCCGATGCCGCCCAAACAGGTGAACCCGAACCCGAGTTAGCCAGGCTGACTCCGGGGTGTCTCTGCAGCAGCTCCTGTTCGAGAACCTATGGTTCTCGCAGCAAGAGGCACTCGGCCTGGAATCTACCGCCATGGCAGCTTTCCAGGCCGTCTCCTGGCTAAATCTGTGGTCCCTCACAGTATCTAAGGTCGCAGCCAACTCCGGGGGAATTTCTCCCGAAGATGACTCGGCCTTTAGGAGACTTTGCCAGTCTGGAGGAAGAGCCATCTCCTTCCTTGCCCACCAGACGGTGAACCTGTGGGCCAACCTGGTTCTCCGACGAAGGGACGCTGTCCTTACTCGGGTTTCCAGGGCGGCCGGGCGTGAAGCGGCGTTGGGACTTCGCAACGGACCATTTACGGAGTTCCACGTCTCTCTTCCCAGGAGAGATGGTGGACGTTGCGGTGGACAGACGGCGCACTGACGACAGTGACCGCTTCTGGTCACCAGGCAGTCTCGAAGGCTTCTGGGCAGCCTCGGACTGCGGCCAAGTCTAAGAGCTCGGCTAGCGCTTCCTCGGTGGCTAAGACGGTAGCTGCGTCGAAGCCCCGGGGAAAGACTCTGTCTTCTTCGACTTCTACCAAGGGGAGCCGTAACCAGCCCTCCTCCTCCCGTGGAGGCTCTGGGAAGAAGTCGAAGAAAGGGGGGAAACGCTAGGGACGGCGTTCCCCCTCACCTGCTGCCGGAAGTGGGGGGGTGCCTGGCCAGCCATTGGGCAACTTGGCAGCGCTACGGCGCCGAGACCTGGATTGTAGATGTCCTTCGGAGGGATATCTATTACCCTTCGATTCTCGGCCACCCTCACCTCCAACCCGGTCCAACAGCAGTCGTACGTTCCAGGGTCATCGAAGGACGTAGCATTGAGACAAGGAGATCAAGACCATGCTGAGCAAAGAGAGCTGTAGAAATCGTCACGGATCAGTCACCGGGCTTACAGTCGACTCTTCCTGGTGGAAAAGTCTACGGGAGGCTGGCGCCCGGTGATAGATCTCTCTCCTCTGAACCGGTTGTTCGCCAGACCCGGTTCACGATGGAGACGGCACGCTCAGTGCTCGACTCCATCAGGGAGAACGATTTCATGATTTCGGTGGACTTGAAGGATGCGTATTTCCAAATACCCATTCATCAGTCCTCCACCAAGAAAGTACCTCCGCTTCATCCTCGACGGGACGGTGTACAGTTAAGGGCACTTTGCTTCGGTCTCTCAACCGCCCCACAGGTGTTCACGCGAGTGTTCACTCTGGTGTCTGCTTGGGCCCATTCGCACGGGATACGTCTTGATGAGGTATCTCGACGATTGATTAGTCCTGGCGAGCTCCCGCTCGCAGTTGCTACAGGACAGGGATCGACTGCTCGAGTTCTGTCGCGATCTGGGGATCGTTGTGAACTTCGAAAAGTCCGATCTCGAGCCCAAGCAGAGGATGAAGTACCTGGGTATGCTGATCGACACGGTAGCAGGGCGAGTCTTCCCCGCCAGACTCGCGGATCAGCAGATTCAGGAGGCAGCCAACCAGTTCCTGTCTCGGCAGGAACAGGTAGCTCAGCGATGGCAAGTCGTGATCGGACACCTGTCGTCATCGAGAAGTTAGTCCCTCACCGGGCGTCTTCACCTGCGGTCTCTTCAGTGGAGACTAAAGGAGAGTTGGTCACAGGCGACGGATCCCCCAAACTTTCCAGTGTCACTGACACCGGAGGTGAGGCAGGGACCTAGCCTGGTGGCTGGACGACAGGAACCTCTTAAGAGGAGTGCCTCTGCGCACTCCCCCCCGGACATGCAGCTGTTCTCAGACGCATCGACCGAGGGATGGGGCGCACACCTGGAGGAGTTGCTGACTTCAGGAGTGTGGGACGAGAACGACAAGCACCTTCACATCAATGTACTGGAACTCAAGGCAGCGTTCCTCGCTCTCCAAGAGTTCCAGGACCGCTTGATGGGACACTCAGTGGTGTTGATGTGCGACAACACCACGGTAGTGGCCTACGTCAACAAACAGGGGGCCTAGTGGTCTCTCCCGTTGTACCAGTTGACTCGGCAGGTGCACGAGTGGGCCGAGGCACACTCAATAAGATCTGTCGCACGCTACAATTCCAGGGAAGAGGAATGTAGTAGCAGACACGCTCAGCCGTCGGGATCAGGTGATAGGGGACCGAATGGTCTCTACACCAGGACGTGGCGGAAAGGCTCTTCGAAGCTCCAGGTGGTCTTCTCGGCCGTGCCGGACCCATGGGCAGCTGCAGAGGACGCTCTTCAACACCCGTGGGACAAACCTCTTTCGTCTATGCCTTTCCCCCCGTTCAGCCTGATTCGCAAGGTGATCAGTCGAGCACTGGTCACCCCGAATCTCAGGATGATCCTGGTGGCTCCCAAATGGCCACAGGCCATTTGGTATCCGGACCTGCTGGCTCTTCTCGCAGGAGAACCGAGAGAGATTCCCCCTTGGCACAACCGTTCTCGCCCAGCCACACGTCGAGCGGTACCACCGAGCAGTCCAGTCCCTACGTCTTCACGGCTGGCTGTTATCCACCATCTCTTGCGAACGAGAGGCTTTTCTCGTAGCGCAGCAACAGAGATGGCTGGAAACGTCCGTCAGTTCCTCTGCAGCTGTGTACCAGGGGAAAGAAGCCGTCCGTTCTTCTGTGGTTGGTGTCGTAGACGGGGTCTATCTCCTCTCAGAGCCACTCTTCAGCAGGTAGCGGATTTCCTCGTTTTCTTCGCCGAGAGAAGCTCCTCTCAGTCCCCACAGTCAAAGGATACAGAGCCGCCTTGGCGCTCGTCCTGAAACTGAGGGGATTGGACATCTCGAACTCGTTCGAGATCTCCTTGCTTATGAGGAGCTTCGAAAGGTCTTGCCCACCCAGGGAACTCAGGCCCCCTGCGTGGGATGTTGACTCTCGTCCTTAGGAGTTTGACTCGAACGCCGTTCGAGCCACTCCGAGAGTCGTCAGACAGGGATCTGACCCTCAAGACCCTCTTCTTGCTGGCCCTGGCATCGGCGCAAGAGAGTAGGGGAACTTCATGGTCTTTCCTATGATGTACGACATTCCAGGGGATGGGGATCTGTGACGCTCGATTTCGTCCCGAACTTCGTTGCGAAGACTCAGAAACCGTCGATCCCTGACGACAGGTTCGAGTCATTCACGATTCCTCCCTAATGGACTTCACCGATAATGATGCGGATGAGATGCTGCTTTGTCCTGTGAGGGCGCTACGGCGCTATCTGAAGAAAACTCGACACCTCAGGCCTGAGTGTCGACGCCTCTTCGTTAGCACGGGTAACCAAGAAAGAAGTATCCAAGAACACTCTTTCATTCTGGCTGCGTGAGGTCATCAGGAGGGCGTATGAGGCTGATGGTAGTGACGACATCCGTACGTCACCCGTCCGAGAGCTCACGAAGTCAGAAGTATTGGCCCCTCGTTGGCGTTTCGTAAGAACTTCTCCGTGGCGCAGGTCCTGAAGGCAGGGTCTGGTCTAACCAGACTACCTTTACGTCCTTCTACCTTCGGGATATTGCCCACAGGTCCTTGGATACCTTTTCCTTGGGACCCGTGGTGGCTGCTCAACAAGTTGTGTAGCTAACCCAGACCCTCGCAGGCTGAAACAGCATCGAGTCCTGGTGTGACTGTGTGGATGGATGTGTGAATGAGTGAGTGACTGGCTCCCTCTTCCCGTCTTTTCCTCCTCCCTCTACCTGTGGGCAGAGGGCCGGCCACGGTCGTCACTACGCTGGATGAGGACGAGATGCAGGTGAGCTATATGACAGAGCCCCATCCTATCCCTTTCACTAGGGATAGGAGCAGAATATCCACCACTTCCTCCTACAAGGGGGGGGGAAGTGGATGCCTACAAGAGTCAAACCCATGACTTTATATTTGCTCCTGTTACAGGAACAAGTTCTTACATTGCTGGTACGAAGAAGAGACGCTTGCCTCTCTCTTAGTACTCGGTCCAGAGGTCTGACCATTGATCCTGCGGTGCACACCCCGATCAATCGGACAGAGGCTTGGATCCCTCCCTCGCTCTTACGACCAGGGAGACTTCCAAGGTTGGCGAAACACCAGTCTGTTCACAAAAGACTCAGATTCCTCCCACCAAGAAGTGAGTCTTCCTATTGTAAAAGGACCGAAGGTTTGTATGCCGTGTCGGAACAAATGACAATTTGTCCAAAATTGCATTTTTCCTAACTATACAAACCTGAGGTCCTTTTACACATAGCCCCACCTCATGCCACCCCTCACTCTGCAGTTTTTGCTTGGGCCAAAAGCAAAAGTGATTTGTTTACCTCCCAGTCGCGCGCGCGCGCCTGTCGGACAAGCAGTTAACTACCGAACCCCTTGTTCGAAAGCTTACGACCTATCCAGCTGCCGCTAGTACCTTCCTATTGTAAAAGGACCTCAGGTTTGTATAGTTAGGAAAAATGCAATTTTGGACAAATTGTCATTTCTCACCAACAACAAGCCAGGAGTAAACAGCTGTTTTGGTAGAAGATGACGAGAAGCGTGCTCTTAGCTAATTTTTAAATAAGTAGTAAAACATCAATATTTTACATATTTATGATGATTAATTTGAAAATATTCGTTATTGAAAAAGTAACTCGACTCTGACTCAAATTTAAGTAATTATTTTTCTGAATTAGAACGTTCTTTTAAGTTCTGTATTATGACGTCACGACATCTTGACTTTCGTACCTATTGTAAATAATTGCTATACTCAACTGTCATTGCAGAACAGTTTATCAGTTATTCATGCAGATTGTTATCAGCTATACATGTAATTGTTATAATCGTAATGCGCATATATATCTTTATTATTTACTTTTTGGATATATGAAGATGTTTTACTGCTGGATTATCGCCGTAGTGTGACGCAATCGTTTTCGGTCCATGGGCCTCTTGTCTGTTTTCGCACCATAGAAATTATGGGGCCGAATTTGCAATGACCAGGAAGTCGTTAAAAGAGGAAAGTTAGCATTGAGGGGCATATGTTTTGACTGAGAAAAATACAAATTTATTCAATAGCTAGCTTGCTAGCTTGTAAAAAATACTTGGATATAAAAACTTGATTGACACACTAAGCAGCATGTCTACTATGGGTTTTCAGAGACAGTGCAAGACGGGTTTTTGGGCAATACCTTATTTCTGTAACGAACACTCGTAACAGAACGAGATTTTGCTATAGTGCATTACACCCAGTGCCGTAATTTATAAGGGTATCGTGAATCACTAATCGTAAAGAATAACGACACAATGTCCTTGCTACCAAGAGACAAAACTCCATTATGCAGAAATGGATACGACACGCGTATAAAGCTCCACCTACCCTCCCCCCCCCCCCCTCCACCGCCATCCCTTTTCTTCTTCGTTCCTCCGCCTTCCTTTCTCTCTCTCTCTCTCTCTCTCTCTCTCTCTCTCTCTCTCTCTCTCTCTCTCTCTCTCTCTCTCTCTCTCTGTTGCCATTCGGTACGTGTTGACCCTCCAAACTGGGTATAAGACTACACACAAAATGTTGAAATTGGTGAAATTAGGCTATGTATTGGAAGTATATATACATAAATAGCAACTTTTATCATTATTGCATTACTATGACAACTAGATTTCATGGAAACAGTTTATAATAATGGAACGGCGTATGTGTGAAGCCTCCACTAATGTGGCAACGATGATTTTGCCATTCTTAGCATGCAAACATTAAAGGTTACATTTATTTCTGGCATACGATTATTAAAGAAATTCAAAATACTAATAAAGACTGAAATCAATGAAAAGTGCTAGCAAAAACAAAAAAGCAAAAAAAAAAAAAAAACTTAGTCGTTCCTCTATGCACTTTTCCGTATTTGTTCCTCTATGGTTTTCGGCAGCCAGATGTACGAAAACGTTAGAAACATTTGATTTTATCTACTTTAGAAATATCTGTAATTTTTCGGGGTAATTTGGTTGCAAAAAAGGGATAATATACATGTATTATATCAAAATTTTTAAATTTTTTAAATAAAGTAAATTTTAAACTAAATAACGAGTAAAGTAAACAGTTTAGGGAATAAAACTTTGCAGTTTCGTCGTCTGTCGTCGTCTGCTGTTAGTAATTGTGTTTATGGCGCGCGCGCTTAGAAACCAGGAACAGCAACGGGTTTAAAGTGCAATGTGGAGTGAACTGAGACCAAAATGTGTATAATAACAATCAAATAAGCACTGTGGAGTTTCAGTTGTGATGGCAGTAAGGATAAAAACCGCCGATTGCAAGGTAAGAATGAATTCAGTTCAAAACCATAACCCCGGGAATAACAAGTTTCATACTTTCACTAATATAGGCAACAAATGTTGTTTTATTGTGCTGATTACAACTGCAATCTTGAGTAAGATCAATAAACGTTACATATATACGCTAACATTGTTCAAATGAGTGCTGGGAAGGCTGGGGAAAGATGGTGGCCGTCACTGATGAGAACCGTCCATGCAAAACGTAGCCGCCATATTGGATTTCAAAACTGCCTTGAAAACATATTTTACGAAGAGCTCACATGCTTATTTTAGTTCGTATGGGGCTTTCATATATCACATTATGTTGACGAAACTTCAGTCTTTTAAATGGTATGCTTAGAGTTGCAATTGTATTCTTGTTTCACCAATTAAATATCGATTGAATAAGACCCGTCCACCGTGATGAGGGTTGGCCTGTCGTGATATTCTACCCTATATGGTTTTTGAGCAATAAATACTTGTAATGGTATTGGGATTTTTTGGACACTGTACATACATGTGGCTGCTTAAAGCACCGGCGAGCAGACGACACATTGAAGTATTGTTTGACAAAAATGTAGTATTTTTTTTTAACGTGCTTTTCATCTATCAAGTCTATATTACTATTTTGACTTATTTTTAATAGGGGAAACAACCGACTGGACTAGCAGATCCAGTTTCCACCGCGTGTGAAGCCACCCTCTAAAAAAGTACTTTAACACGTCTTGACACCGGAGATGGGCACTGTGGGAAATTTGTTTCACTCAGTGGGAAGATTGAAGGAATATGTATACTAAATAATTAAGAGGGTAATTCCTTCCACTGAGTGTTCTTTGGGGTATTTCTACAGAAGCAGTCCACACGGACTGCAAGGAACGTAACCGTGGATACGACATCCACTAGGGATTGGGGCGTCCATTGTATTTCGCCTTTAGTACTGGCCCCTGGGGGGTTAATTACAGTTGTCCGAATAAATATTACTTAAAATTCTTGTTCAGTAGGTAAAACTGCAACTGCCATAGTCTAGGCCGCCGTGGATAAGTACCCTAGATCTACCTTCTTTGGTAATAGAGTTAATTGAATGAAACGGGTTGTTATACACACAGTTCTTCTGTGCGCATAACGTGTTTTCACTTGTCAGAAAATCCAAAGGATTAATAAATTGCTTTGTAAGTTTGAGTAGGCTAGTTAAAAATTAGGTAAGAGTAATTTATTTAAGTGCGATGAAACTAATGAGGACTATGAATAAATTAAACCAAGGCCATAAGATTCCCAGGGTAGTTCAGTTTGGTCTTGGAATTCAATTAAGTTTCGACCTGGTTGAAGTAAAATTAAGGTAAACTAATCCCAAATAGTAATGCTAAGTAAACATGTAATTATATAAACCCATGTGAAATTGTTCAATCTGAGTCTATACATAATTAATTCCCATAAACTCCAATATTACCCCAGCCTAACTAAGTTAAAGGGCTCAAAATTTAGTTTAAAGTAAAGAAAACTGTGCATCATGTCTTAAATAAGCAAGTTAAATGTTAATAGATGAAACCGCTTCCTAACGAATGACCGTTGGCTCATATCAGCCGTCCAATCATGGCGGCCTAGCCTTTGTGGAAATTTGTATATTGACCTACCTTTAAGTTAGGCCAGTTTGTACATCTTAATTTGCTCCTAAACTGAAAAAAAAATCCTATTTAATTAGTCAACAAACCCAGCGACCTCTAATTATATATGTGGAAGTAAATGGGTACGTTGATAAATTTTATTCTACTTACTCTTTCCGACGACAGATTAGTATGAATGGCCGTTTCAAATTTTGGTTGCAGATAGGATTCTGATAGGATAGGCACAAATAGGAAAGGAGATCATACAAACAAATTATCTTAAGGGTTATCAATTTCTACAACCCTACACTTACGTAAATTAAACTAAAGACGAAGTTGACAAAACAAGTTGTCGTCCATCTGCCCTGCTTGTCTGTTGGAACAAGCCTAAAAAAAAAAAAAAAAAAAAAAAAAAAAACCCATGCCCGCCTATAGCTACCCCCCCCCCCCAAAAAAAAAAAAATATATGCCAGGTCAATGGTTCTTATCACTCCCTAAATCAATTAAATCATTTCTTAACTAATTTGAAGGGACAGTTAAATCTATTTATTAAATCTTATGAAATATTTTAAATGCTAAGTAAAATTAATCAGAGTATTCAAAATATAGTATTAAAATTCCTGCAGAGCTTATATTAAAGAAAATGGGGTATAGTGATTTGTAGCTCTAGCGGTGACTTTAAAGTTAGAAAATGGATATGCACAAAATAAATTTACAACAGACATCAGTCACGAGTTGTTGGTGGGGAGAGCGGGAGCTCGAGACCTCTACTCTCCTTTCGAAGTAAGTATTTTCTCCAAAGTTAGAAATTACGGTCATATTTTAAGATTCTTTTTCTTCCTAGTTTAAACCCATTTTTATATGGGGTCGCCATTGTGAATGAGTCGTTTCCATTGATTTCTGTCCTGTGCCTCGTTCTCATTTATACCTTTTAATACCATATCTTCCCCTAGACAATCAAGCCATCTCTTTCTTGGTCTTCCCTTCGTCCTTCTGGCTTCTACCCCGCACTTCCATTTCCATCGTGTCTTCCAACATGACGTTCCTCCCTTCCTGACGGGTATCCGTACCATCAAAGCCTTCCCTCCTGTATTTTCTTCGATATTTCAACTACCTTTGTCGATCCTCTTATATATTAATTTCTAATCCTATCTTCCCTTGTTACTCCTGACATCCATCTCAACATTCTCATTTCTGCTACATCCATCATCATCGCTGTTTTCTTCATACTTGCTGGTTCTGTTCCATATAACATTGCTGGTCTGACCACCATCCGATGAAACTTTCCCTTCAATTTCAGAGGAAACTTCTTGTCACAGAGGACCCCTGATGCAGACCTCCAGTTATGCCATCCTGCCCGAATTCGATGTCTCACCTCTTGGTCCAAGCTTCCACTATCCTCTAATACGGACCCTAAGTACTTGAACTACTGTACTTTCTTTATTTCTTCCCCACCCAATCTTATGCTACTTCCACCGTCCTCAGTAATACTGGAACACATGTAGTATTCGGTTTTTGATCTGCTTATTCTCATTCCTCTCTCCTCAAGTGCTGCTCTCCACCATTCTCCCACATCTTCAATTCCCAAATCAGCCTCTCCCAGCACTCTTCTCCTGAACTCTCTCTTCTTATCATTATCCCTCCCTAACAATTTATACCACTTGATTTTCTTTATCCCATTCGTTTTCTTTTCTTTTTTCATCTTTAAATCTATACAAAGGAGCCTGTGTTGGGGGCCCACGTGGTCACCTGGGATAACTTTACAATTCCTAACTTCCACCACTTCCGTCACTGCATTCTTTGTTTCCTCCGACAACACTACAACGCCATTCCTACGCTGCACATTTGCTCCACTATTGATTAGCTTGTAGCCATCCCCCAGTTCTTTGGCTTTATTACCCTTCCATCGAGTTTCCTGCACACACAAAATATCCACTCTCTTTATCCTCATCAACTCCGCCAACTCTTCCTCTTCCTGTCATAGACCCGATATTGAGCTGGCCTATTCTGATCACATTTAGAGCTTGCTGCTTTAGCTGCACCCGCTCATGATGCAGTAGCCCTCGCCTTGTCACAGAGTTAGGCCGATGTGTCTGTGCATCGTTTACGGAGTACGTCCTAGCACTATTCTCATCAGTATCAAGACTCATTTCATTGGTTCTGGCATGGGGTTTTACGGTTGGATGCCCTTCCTGGCACCAACCCTCCCTACTTATCCGGGCTTGGGACCGGCACCCGTTGAGGCTGGCTTGCCCCCACAGGTGGCTAGATTCAAGGTAATATTTTAAGATTAAACAGAGGTTAGTGTAAAGTCTGGCTCTATGAAACTGAGGTTAATGTAAAGTCTGGCTCTACACAGTGGACACTACCTCCATGATGCTTTCGAAATTTTTACTTACAACTACGAATATTTCGAAGATGACGCCATCTCGATGTTTGCAGAGTCGTTTGTGTCAATAAACTTCCCATTCCGTGTGCTAAATCCGCACACCACTTTTACCCATAGACGCTGGGGCACTTTCTTCACAAATATTGTAAACAATGATTTCCACCCACGACTTATCCAAGGGAACTACGGTTTTTGGTAGTAGTAGTAGTAAAGTATACACTAGATAACTATTGAAATAAATAGTTAAACTGCAGTATAAGGTCATGAATTGCATGAATTTTTTACGTATTCATGATTATTAATTTGAAAATATTCTTTTTTGAAAAATTAACTAGATTCATGACTCAAATATCAACAGTTTTGCTGTGAACGGCACCTACGACGTTCTTCGCGCTCTTCAATTGTTTATCAGTTTTGCTAATTGGTATGTGGTTACCCTCCAAACTGGGTGTAAGACTTACACAAAACCGGGGAAATAAGTGAAATTAGCGTATCTGTTTGTAGTATATACAGTGGACCCCCCGTATTCGCGTTCTCCGGATTCGCGGACTCACATATTTGCGAATTTCTCTCGGGAACGTTTCCCTGCATTATTCGTGGAAAATTTGTGCATTCGCGGTATTTTTCTGAGAAATATCCACAAATTCCTGGTTTTTGTGATCAATTTCATCATAAAATGCACTTTTTGTGATAAAACTCTTAAAAAAACCAAGTATGAAAACTTTTATTGGTTTTTCTTAAGTTTTAACTAATGAAATAGGCTGTTTTTAGCGCTTTTATAGGGGTTCCAAACATTCGCGGATTCTAACTATTCACGGGGGGGTCTGGTACGCATCCCCCGCGAAAACGGGGGGAACACTGTATACATATTAGAGCAATTTTATCATTATTGCATTACTATGACTAACTAGAATTCATGGAAACAGTTTGTAAATGCATCAGCATATGTGTAAAGCTCCACTAGATTGGCAATGATGAGTCATTTTGCCGTCATCTGCTCGTATGTACTTCAGATATATCTGTAATTTTTCGGGGTTAATTTGGTTGCAAAAAAGGGATAATAGACATGAATTAAATAAACATTTTGAAGTAACAAAGTAAAGTTAAACTAAATAATGAGTAAAGTAAACAATTGAGGGAATAAAGCTTTGCACCTCATAAACCGTGTACTCGTGTGATGCCCGTAACTGTTTGTGGAGTGCTTAGGAACCAGGAACAGCAATGCAGTTCAAGTGCAATGTAGAGTGAATTAAGACCAAAATGTGTATAATAACAATCAAATAAGCACTGTGGAGTTTCAGTTGTGATGGCAATAAGGATAAAACCACCGATTACAAGGTAAAATGAATTTCAGTTCAAACCATGACCCTGGGAATAAGAAGTTTCATACTTTCACTAATATAGGCAACAAAATGTTTTATTGTGCTGATTACAACTGCAATCTTGATTAAGTTAATCAATAAACTTTCAAATGAGTGCTGGGAAAGATGGTGGATCCGCTTGAAAACATATTTTACGAAGACCTCACATGCTTATTTTAGTTTGCGAAATTCCCTTTGTTTATGTGAATTGTTATTGCTTTTACATACGTATGTATAGTAATATTTTAACTTTTTTTTTTCCTCTCCTCAACATATCAACGCTCTTTCGCTCGGTCTCAAGTCAGCTGCATGTGACATCACCGCAGTGACATACGAATTTGTGCATATTTGATGCTAAATTTTATATTGATATGCTTTAATTTTTTTATTTCGTTGAATTTTTATAAATAATTTAAACTATATTGCAAATGAAAAGAAAAAACATGGTTCATGCAGTTTTGCTTGTAGGAAGCAGTAGGCCGTTGAATACAAGTATAAACAAGTCAATTGGTCAGTTCGAAGTTCAAGCATTTGTTCGACAAATACAAAATTTTCCTTAAAATTTCTTTTGAAGAACAGAATGTTTGGCATAAGAAATGTTTGATAAACTAGGTACCACTGTATATGTAAAACATTTTATCATAAAGATATAATTTTTTTTATATACTTATAATTTTTTTTATATACTTGCCTAGTAATTATGGATAGATTTTTAGCATAAACAAATTGAGCTGTTGGCCGAGTTTTTCCTCGTCTTACTCCGAAAGTGGGCGGAGTCTTTGTCACCTACCTAAGACACAATAATCGCTACTGCTAATTTCAAAAATTCAAGCTACTGTTGAGTAAAACTCTTAGCTAATTAATTAATGGGTAAATATATATAAAATTTCATTTTTTAATGTCATTTTAAGTTAAAATTTTATAATTATGTAGCTATGTTTGTTTGGTTTTTTAAAAAAGCACCATACAAAGAAACAAACAAAATATAGCTATCTAATTACTCTGTAAGCATATATAAAACTTTATATTAAAATTTTTATCATAAAAATGTATTAGGCCAGTGAAAACAAAATAACAGGGTCATTAGTGAATATTTATTTCATGATGAATTCTCAAAATAGGCAAATTTTCCAAGAATAATTTGGGGATATATTTCCACAGAAAAATCCGTCGGTAGATGAAGCTGCAAATCCTGAACCATGAGTAGTCTGGGTTGACTGTAAGTCAAACAAATAGACACTCGTATACACAAAACAACGAGAAGAGGAAAGTAAAGAGAATGCAACAGATGTCTTGACACGTTGGTGCCTGAAAGCAAAATGGAGTGTAGACTGACAAGTGGGCAGGGCTTCTTCCACTACCTCGTGTGAAAGTTAATGGCCGTCCGAAGCAAAATCCTATGTAAAGACCGAAGGTTTGTATTAGTGTAGGAGCAATTTTGCTTTCTCCAGGAAATATCAACTGACAGTTCATAAGAGAATTCATACTGGAGAGAAGTCTTGTACATGAAACGGCTTTTCTCTGCACCCGTATGAAATTCTCTGACGACGTTGTAAGACCACTTGTAAAAAAAAAGCATGTGCTGCCCACATTTCTCCTGTATAGACGTGTGAATAATCAGTGTTTGTAATATATATATTTTTTATTTCTGGCTTGTTGCCTCCTGAATGGTATTGTGCTTGGTTTCTGTTCATGCATTATGCCATCTACAGCAAGTAGAGATGAAAGCATTAGTAGGATGTATAGGAAAGAGTTTGTGGAAACCCTATGTTTCAGTTGTGTATATGCAAGTGTTTCACAAACACGAACGCAAACGCAACATTTTTGAATCCAGGAGAAATCCTGCAATAGTGTTTTGATTTTTTAAAGGTAATTTAAAAGTTTTCAAGCTTTTATGCATAAATTGAATAACATTAAATGATAAAAATAATAATTTATAAAAGTAACTTACCAAGTAATTACTTGGCTATTGATTAGCCTTGTGCGGCATCCTATTAGGTGTATAAGAAATGGAGATCTAGGTTATGATGGAGAAAGACTGATAATAGGTGTGTCTTTATTATCTTTAAATGTCTGCCTAAGAAAAACCACAAATTACTGTCTCATGAGTCATTTCTGCTCTCGGTGCGAGTCGGTACAAACTTATCCGTCCGCACCTGTCTGTCAACCACTTTTTCTGTAATAAATCATCAGTACCCAGACTAGCTACCTGTCTTACTCTCTGGTCCTCACAGAATCCTCTGATATCAGCCAGCCAGACTCTGCTTGCAGATGGTCACTACACAGCCCACCACAACAAGATCTGTAAATATATACATTGGAAAATATGTAAAAAATACAAAATTGAAGTGAAAGAAAGTGTGGAAGCTTGAACCAGAACCAGTACCTCCAATAGGGCTGTTACCATCTTTTATGACAATGGGAAAATTTCCAAACAGGTCATTGCCAAGATAGCTTCTTACAGGTCCCAAGAAGGGTTGGTGAGTGCATCCTTGCTTGCCTGGAGTCAAAATTTTAATACGAATCGATAAACACATTATCTAAATAAAAAAAGTTAACTTGCAGCATAAACCTTATCATAAATAATGAACAGAAATTGTAAGCAGTCCGCATACATAAATGATAAACAAGTGATATAACTATAACAAACAGGGAACATAAATAATTGTACTATTAATCAGCATAAACAATTATAAACAGGCAACATATATATTTATACAATAATAAAAAAAAAAAAAAAAAAAAAAACAGCAGCCAAGACAGTCGCATGACACCAAAATTGCCTAAATCTGGGTAGCATCATCACAATACATAAGAAATCAAACAATCTCGGTAGAGATGACACGACAGACACCTATCAAAAAAGGATGAATAAAAACAATCTCCATAAAACACTGAAGCAGCAACCAACTGCGAACTTAACGGCGCTGAATGACCATAATAGGTCCCAGTGCTTGGGCTTGTCCCTAAATTTCATAATCCATCCATCCAACTGCGAACGCATCCATCACATAGATATTGGTGTGGTCATCTAACCATCCATCCTCCTGCTACAAAGCCAACAGGGAAATTATACCCGATGTAAATGATTTCTTGCTGTGATGCTGCTGAGGACCTGACTCGCTGCCATATTAAACCTAATTGCTGTAATCAAAGCGAAAGCAACGGTCGACAACTTCCCACAAGCGCCTCAGTAGCGTGGTTGGTATGGTATTAGCGTCCCACCTCGGTGGTAGTGGGTTCGATTTTCGGCTATTCCGTTGAGGAGTGAGAGATTGTATTTCTGGTGATAGAAGTTCACTGTCGACGTGGTTTGGAAGTCATGTAAAGTCGTTGGTCCCGTTGCTGAATGACCACTGGTTCCATGCAACGTAAAAGCACCATACAACGACAACTTCCCCCACACAAAATACCACTTGATATGGAGCGCACACCCTAAACGAGTAAACAACTGTGGAACAATAATTGTTCCGACAACAAAGTAACCCCTAAATCTTACACAATACAACCTTATATAATTAGTAGGTCAGCAGTGACCTCTCCCAGTATCTTAGGATTTGTATGAAACTGGATTTTCACAACTACTTTGACTGTAGAATCTACATTCTATATAACTCCTCCCCCTCCCCTTCCCCCACCCCCTACTCCTCCTTCCAGAGCATACAATCAGGCGTTAATTTAGCTGTGTCCTCCCCTCCCCTCCCCCATCCCATTTCCTTCTCCATCCCTATTACCCTCCCCCTTCCAGAACACATGATCAAGTGTGAATTTAAAACACTGTTCAGTGCTAGGTTAAGAAATTTTCCTGTCTCTTCACTTTTGTTCCTTTGTACTTTTGGCATGATTTCCAAGTGAAGAATTAGTTTTGTCTTTGGCTGAGATGAATTTTTCTTCCTTTTGTTAGTCACCATTGTGCATATATGCACTTGTATATGTAGTTGTAAGCTTGAATATTTCCATGGAATGTCTCTCTTAGTGGAAATAAAAAGGATTGATTTCTTCATTAAACTTCAATGAAGTTTAGGTGAGTTTTATTTGATTAGTTTTTTTTTATATGATCTGTGTTTTAATCTTTTCTAAAGAATTTGATCCAGCATTAGTAATTCCTAATGTTTTTTATTATCTCACTGGACACAGTGGACTGACTGTATTACTGTATTTTGTTTTAGACTAATCAGTCAGAAGCATTGACACAGGACTTACTATGTAAATGACTAAAGAAATATATTATTCTGATTAGATTAAACCACTTTTTATTTTATTTCAATGTATAAGCTTTAAAAATAGTGAATAATAAAAATAGTTTATACATAGATAAAATCTTTCATTTAACCCCATTAAAACTTGAATATCTGAATAATATTGCACGCTACCAAAAGCTCATTGGTTTCTGAGCACCATTGCCTCAATGCACCGACATTGGTTCAAATGCCTCACGATGTGGTTCTGAATGCACAGAGAGTCTGGTCCCAGTGCACCGCTTCCCATTTAAAAAGTGCATCTTTCCTTATGGTCCCAATGCACCAACTAAATTTACATGACACCTGCCCTTTGGGTAACTATAGAGATAACTATGACTATATTAACTTTGCAGGATTATTTTCTCTGATAAAGTGAATCAGTTTACAAAGTTGTAGTATTTCCATCCACCCGACTACCTACGAGGTAGTCTGACAGAAACATGAGGTGACATTTCAGTTTTATTTACAACCTCTGAATGCGTTTTGCAGAGCATGACGCTAAGAATGGCTGGAAGTCTCTCTCGGGCAGTAACAACAAATGCCCGCTTCACTGCTAAAACAACATACACAAAAGAATACATACATACTCCCAAGTGATTCATAGTCCTCCCCCCATAGGTAAAATTAAACAATTTGTTCTATTAACCTATCGGGTTTTTTTTTTTATAATTCTATTAAACCTCTGTAAAACAACATCCGGCCTACTCTAAGGTTTAGGAGTTTCTTTAACATAAGTTTGTACAGAATTTGGATTACATCTTTCCAGGAAACCATAACCATTAGGAATAATTATTACACTGGAGTCTGTCAACATTGGGAGAACTTACTGGCACATGAGAAGACACCACTGGAATACTGACACTGGGAAGATTCATAGGTTTCGACAGGATTACTATATGACTTTCAAACAACTGGGATACATGGTGCTTCCAAGTTGAATTGCCATGTACATTTACAGACTAAAGAATTTCTTCTACAAAGAACTTTTGTTACTTTTGCCTCGACTCATTCTGGTCCTTGACCAAAGTTCCTGGCATATATATACTGCATCACCTACTTCAAATCTAGAATCGAGACACCAACTTCTTTTTCTTCAGAATAATATGTAATGGGCCTTTAAATTTCCTTCCAAACATTAATTCAGCAGGAGAGCAACCAGTAGAAGACTGCACTGACCTTCTATAAGAATACAAAAACTTAAAAATTCTCGTGCAAATAGGTGTAACTTGACAAACTTTAAAATTCTTCTTGAATATCCTCACTGCTCTCTCTGCAAGACCATTTGTACTTGGATTATAAGGAGCTCCAGAGCAATGTTTAATGCCATTTTTCTTTTAAGACTTAATGTCCCCTCGGACATAAAAATAGATGCATTATCTGATAAAATTAGTAAAACACTTTCTCAAACATTGTATGATACCTTCTGAATTAATAGTCTTCCATGGAAATACATTAATAAATTTAGAAAATAAATCAATGACAAAGAAAAAAAAAAAAAAAAAAAGTGATAATTTTCAATAGGTCCACAAGTCAAAAAGCAAGTGTGACCAAGGTTGATCCACCGAGGGCCACGACAAAGGAGATATGACCTTAGGTTTAAGTTAGCTACACGGTGAGTAATTTGGTGTTACTTGGTGAATATCTTGGTTCATATTAGGGCAATATATTGACCTTGCTTCTGTCTTCATGGCAACAATACCCTTGTATAAACCCCTCATGCAAACATTCAAACACATTTTCTCAACATTTCATTAACCACTACAGGACTTCTGTATAATAACACCTCTTCATATAATGAAAGATCATGTCTTATTTTATAAATTGGCATTACAGTCATCAATTTTGTTTACTTTTGGAAAACCATGTTTCACAAATTCTTTTACTTGACACAAGAGTGTAGCTTTCTCCGTACATTCCTTTATTACATCAAAATCAAAAGATTCATTACTATTCAGAATGTTTATCAAATTGACATTCACCTGGCACCTGAAAATCAGTATCATCCCAATTTACTGGTAGCCTACTAATGGCATCGGTAACATTATTGTTCTCACTTTTAATGTGTTCTATCTTAACCATGAAAGCTGTGAGAAATAATGCCCACCTTTGAATTTGAGCATTTGACCTTCGTGGAACACTTACAAGGATTAAACAGGAATTAGAGGCTTATGGTCTGTCCTTATGATAAACTTTACCCAAAAGAAAATCAGAAAATTTCTAAACTCCAAACACAATTGAGTGTGTTTCTTTATCTATTTGAGAACAATTACACTCAGATTTTGACAATTTTCTACTTTTATATGCAATAGTGGATATTTTACCCTTAAAATTCTTGTTTTCAAAACAGCCCCAACTATCGTACACTTCCAATATCAATATAGCCTTCAGGATTAACATTTTCTAGATTATTTGCTTGAGCCAAAGCTTCCTTAATAGCATTAAAAGCTTGATCATGAACAGCTGGCCACTGAAACTTAACATTTTTCTGTGTTAAGTTATACAAAGGACATAAAATTGAATGGAACTGAGGTACAAACTATTGTAAGGCGCCTCAGTGCCGTGGTTGGTTTGGTGTTTGCTTCTCACCTCGGTGGTCACGGGTTCAATTCTCGGCCATTCCATTGAGGAGTGAGAGATGTGTATTTCTGGTGATAAAAGTTCACTCTTGATGTGGTTCAGAAGTCACATAAAGCTGTTGGTTCCGTTCCATTGCTGAACGACCACTGGTTCCATGCAACGTAAAAGCACCATACAAACAAACAAACCTATTGT
>NC_061090.1:69931107-70100622 GCF_015104395.2 Macrobrachium nipponense | reverse complement strand
TATAACATATAGAGCGAGAACATATGCAAACAGATACAAACTTAAGAAGCTGTATTTCAACAGAAGAACGGCTAGCTGTTACACTCAGGTATGTAATAAAAAGTTAGATTTCAAATAATATTTAATGTATATACTTTATTAATTGTTTACAATAATTCCTTTTGTGAAAATTATTACAGGTTAACAAAAATAAACCAAAATACTTTCGTAGTGGCACACTGTTTTGCATGCTTTCAACAATATTTATTGTTACACACTTAATGAATGTTTCACAATAATTGCTTTTGTGAAAACAATTATTATAGTTAACAAACACAAACCAAATTGTTGCTATCACACTAACCTCCGAATTCCTCAGCAAACCCTCTCCAAAACAAAACCGCTGCAGTCGTTCTGCGCATGCGCAGCCTGTCAGACGTCACCGACGCTTCAGAAAAAATATCTTTCAAAGAATACTGCGTCGGTTCAGTTCTGTTCTGGCCCAGTGTGCGCAGTCAGGTAAGAATGCATGCTTTCGATTTCTATCGGATGTTTCGGTTCTGTTCGGGCGCGTCCGTTCGGGCTCAGTGTGCGGCAAGCTTTAAGGGTCCATTACATTAACGAACTAGTCTGAGACTAGTACGTTAATGTAACGGACATTTTAAGACTTATCGGAACAAGACATGAGGGGGAAAGTTGAAAATACAGAAAAAAATCAGTTTGGCGAGTTAAAAATGCACACAAAAATTCACTTTAAAAAGCTTTTCACATTACTAAACTTCACCTACTATGAGATTCAGGGCATCTGAACACGGTTTTTTTTCGCAATAACTTTTTATCTATGCATTTCATAAATATAACCCTTATTCAGAATACACATTATATCTACACAAATTTTGACTATTGCGCATTACGTAGGTTAAATAAATTTGGTACTTATAATGTAAAAGTGACTTTTTTGAAGACGGGCCAACTTACTCAGAGAAAAAGGTTTCGAACGCACTCGGTTTACGTAACTTATGACAGCATTTCTTCCCTCTTTCTCGACGGATGATTGGCTATACGTAACAAAGGCTATACCTCTGGAAACAATGACATACAAATTTAAATACAAGCAAAGCAGTACACCTTTATAAACTCTGAAACCTCTCCACTGATAATTGTCATAATGAACTAACCAACAAAATATGTTAATAAATACAAAAACACTTCGATTATCAGTCTAACTCCCAAAATAAGTTTCCTAAGAAATTACAGTCTACTTTAAATGTCACAATCAAATTTACAAGTATAGAGAATAGTTTGTAAATTTTCAAAAACATAGAAGACAAGCTTGATTGATAACTTCTATATCCAATGTTCAAGCAATTTTTTATTTTTTTTATTGGCTATCTACCTGTTTACTGAAAAAAAAAAAAAATAGCAGGTTACCATATTTTTGGCTTTAAACCTTCAGCAATAATTATCGTGAGAATGATGACTTCATGAGGCTCCACCCACTTTGGCCTCGTTATAATTCAGGATAACACTGAAGGCTATCATGGGCATTGTTGGATTAAAAAATTTAACTTCTGGCTATAAAAACTCATTTCTCGAGTAGTTGTAAGAAGTGCTAAATGATCCTCAAGGATCCCAGCAGTTGCCCTAAACGTAGTATTAGTACGCTAGCACAGATACCCCACCCACATCTATGTATCGTTCCGCCATTCATAAAGTCTTTGTCCTGTTTTTTCACTGTGCAATAAGCCATGGCCTTCTCAGAAATTAAGTTTAACATTAGATGATAGGTTATTTCATTAAGTCGTAAGACAAATGGAGTTTTGCAACCACGGGGACAATTCCAAATCCTGTTAGCCATTCTTGACCGCTATGGGTTTCAGAGCCGATGGAACAAGGTGGGCGGGGCAACATTTCGACAAATGGTGTTTACCTTGCTTACGTAATGAATGTTTTTCGACTCTTGGCTCGTAATCATTGGCCATGGCGTCGGCTAGATAATTTTTACTCTATAAAAATTAAAACTATTGGGTTTAGGTTATTGATAATGCTGACAAAATTTGTGTGTGGTTGTAAAATATACATATGTCAACTTTCAGCTACATCCGATGCTTTGATAAGGAGCAAAGTCCAAAAAACCGTGTTACAGAGGCCCTGAATCTCATAGTAGTTTATATCAAGCCAAATATGGAGATTAGGTCCGTTTTTTGAGTAGTTCCGTCTTTTGAGTAGTTCGAGAAACTCTGGCTGGAGTTTTGACTGCTAATTCTCACAAGCTTAGTTGTTTGCTCCATTTAAGTTTAAGATGACACAAACCAGGAATTATGTTTAAATTAAGAGTCGAAGGATATGGATTTGCTTTAATAAAATAAAAATATAACTCATAGCTTTACAACGTAGATATAAAGGTTTAAAAAATCAAGGAAGGCTTTACACGGAATTCACAATTTTAAGTTACTTCATTACTAAGTAAAACGTTTAGATTGAATACTAGTATTTCATAGTCTAGAAACGAAAAATAGGATAAACCGAGAACTCACTGAAAATGCTGAAAATAATGAAAATTTTCGAATTATTCAAAGCAGAACGCAAATTGCAGGAAGTTTGATATCTACTATACAACAAAAATTTTAAGGTAAACAAAATTAAACTTTTCAATCTAAAACTTTTTATAAAAGAAATTAAGGAAAACCACGACAGTCTTAAAATACTTTAAATACCAATTTTAGTTTAAAATTAGAAAACCATAACATTATATACATAAAATACCAATTTTAGTCAAATAAGACATGCATGCTGCAACAACCTGTTACGTTAAGTAACAATACCCCTGAACCCTTGCGATAAGCTTGAAACAAAACAAAAATTCACTTTCAGTCACTAAAACCTTGAATGTTAACAATGCACGCAATGATACTTAGCCTTCGCAGAGCCTGGATGAATCACCACAACTCGACGTAGACCACAATCACGCCATCTAATTCCAGTAGCAAAATCAACTCGTGCGTTCAGGCAGAGAGGAACCAATCGAAAAACGAACAGGATAACACGATGACGGTCCACTATATCCACAAGAGTCGCAGGCTAACTAAACTTACTGAAGAACTTGCGTAACGTTCCGAGAACCTGGCTGCTGTTGGCTCCGCCATCAAGGACCATAGATTCGCCTGTCTTGAAACTAGGACGACTTATGCTGAAGTGTTCTACGACGTCCTTGGTTTTGTTGAAAAGAATCTATTCACGCTAATTGAATGATTCTTCGTTTTATGACTTCTCGGTTCTTGATAAATTGTTTGTTTGTATGGTGTTTTTAGACGTTGCATGGAACTAGTGTTTATTCAGCAACGGGACCCCAACGGCTCTACGTGACTTTCCGAACCACGGCAATAGTGAACTTCTGTCACCATAAATACACATCTCTCACCCCTCAATGGAATGCCCGAGAATTGAACTCTCAGCCACCGAGGTGGCAGGCCAAGACCAAACCGACCACGCCACTGAGGTGCTTGATAAAATTAGCCTCTGTGTATCATAACACAAAACGTTCAGCAATAATTTACTGAACAAGAGAATGAACATTCTTCGATGTATGACGTATTGTCACGCAGTAAAAAAGAAAAAAAAAAGTACTGTTTACCGTTTTTTCCTTAGGTCCCATTATAACGAAAGCAAGCTGCCAAACATGCAAACTCAACTCAGTCGGTCACATGTATAATAATGCAGAATCATTCTCGGAATCTTTTATTTATCGGATTGACTACTCCCTATTCATTGTCAAATCCACACTTTCATCCCACTCAGAAACAAAAAAAAAACCTAGTCTTTCATTTTTTCTTGAACGGATTCACATTTCCAGTCTTCTTCATACCAAGTGGGAGCTTATATGTATAGTCTTGGAATGGCAGATTTAAAGTTTCTAAAGAATACTTTCGAATTGCATTTTGGCTCAGGTAACTTGAATCCATCTGTGCCTATTCTCGTGTTAACGCCATGCATTGGATGTACAGGGTGTCCATCCCAGTACCATTACATGTATTTATTGCTTGTAATGGTACTGGGACTTTATGGACACCCTGTATTACATGCAGGAAGTTACTCATTTTGGACACCCAGTCATGACAGCTTGACGAATCATTTCACTTATTCTAAACATTATTCTAGCTTTGACGGGGAATCAGGGCAACTCAAACAGTACAGGAGAAGTCCTTTTATTAGTCTTAGCGCTCTATTAGTATCTAGTATTTAACTGCTTCTTTGGCAGAGTATTTTCAGCAGTTGTTCACCAAGTTTACGAGACGATTAATCAAAATATTTTTATGGGACACTCTTCAATATATTTTTCTAACAAGGGAGAGATTTCCGAGATGATGCGCAGTAACCCTTAAGACGTTTTTAATTTGAGCACAAAGAGACAAATAACAATCTAGTAGCACACCTGAGTCACGTACTTTGTCAGCGATAGAAACTATATTTCCATTCATATTAAGCCGAAAACAACCAAAGATTTATTTATTTTTCCTACCAACATAATCTCAGTTTTATTTTAATTTACTTTCAACTGCTTAAATGTTATCCATTCCTTAAACTGGAGAGGACATAATTTATTATTGCATTTGTTTCTTTAATATCGTTTACGTAAAAAAACGTACAAAAAAATTAGGTGTCATCTGCAAATAGCTTGAATTTTACCCTTATGTCTTTGTAGTATGTTTCGTAATACAAGATAAAACTGGACCTAATAAACTGCCTTGACATGCTCCTCTTTTAGATGTTTCTTAAACTGAGTTGCCCATTTGTAGCTTTTCATATCAAAATCATCTTTGGTAATACTAATTGACCGGAAATGATTTGAAAGAGGTTTAAGAATAACTGCATCAAAAACGGAGCCGAGATCAAACAGCACCAAAATACTACATTTGCTTTATTTATCGTTTCTAATGGGTCATTTACAACAGAAAATAAGCGGCTTCTGAAGGATATAGGTGTCTATAATCCGACTGACTATCCAGTAAAGCATTTACCCTTTTTCAAATAACTAATAATTATCTGTTCAAGAATGACATATTTCTCACATTTTGTGCATAAAATATAAATTCGAAAAGAGGCCTGTATGAGATTCAACTTTAATCATCAAGGTGCTTGTTGAACAATACGTTCGTGAAGCAGTATTGTATCAGCGTACGGTAAAGTTCGTCTGCTGACGGAAAGTTTGGATTACTTTTGTTATATAAGTGGTTTCACTTAAGATTTTAGCCTTGTTCTTCAATACTTTAATTTACCTTGTTATTCAATGTTTGAGGTTATATCTTTGAGATATTGTTTATACTAAACTTTATGTACCAGTTATGGTTTGAATTTAAATATTAACTGAAATATCTTTGATATTCTGCATTGCTTCCCCCTAATAATTCTGTGTCCGTTCCAGACTGCATTATTCAGTCTTGACCACATTTCCCCATTCGCTGATTGTCACAACCTTGCTCGTTTGTCATACAGTAAGTAGATTTAAAAAAAAATTTTGTAATATTAAATACTAATCCCCGTAAACTTACGTTATGTCGCTGTGGCCCCGAAGGATGTGTTTAATTATCTTAGTGAGTCAGGGGTCCGGTATTTTTGCACTACAAATTGAATCCTTTTCAGGATCAGGGTGAGTCCACAAGATTTTGTCCGCAATGAAGGGTGTGGATTATGTGTCACTTTACGAAGTAATGGAGATTTGCAACGTTCCGTGGAGGTTATCATTCTATTCTTTGATCAAACTTTATGCCAAGTGACATTGGTGTAAAAGCATGGGTTTTTTATCTGTCCTTACACTGGAACTTTTATTTAGCCATTATACCATTCTAATCACTTTAAAATTACTTTCAGGTACTACAGAATCCGAACTTTATGGAGCCGGGATAACTGATAAAAGTTTCTCTCATGAGAAATAGGGCACTTTGGTGGAAAACTTTACTAAAGACTGCTACTGTATCCATACGGCAGAAAAAAATAGCATACTCACTCTCCAGGGTTGGTTTTTATTAAAGTTTCAGGTATTACACCTGAGTTTCTTGTGGACCAACCAATTTTTTACCTTAGTGTCTGGTAGGTTCCAACAACCCACCAGTCAACTAATCAATTTTAAAAGTAATATAGCTGCTTAACGGGAACTTTTAAACTTTTCGAACTTTGGTTTTTCGGTTTTTATCCATTACAATGTTCAGTAAAGTATCCTAGCTGCGTGTTTGTGACTTGAAAATGCAATTTAAGATTTTCACTTTTTGAAGTTCAGCAATAAGAGAATTAAATTTTCTAGCTTACGTAATGTTAATTTTAGCAATTAATTTTGTTGCTCTAAAAGTCTGTACTATAAGAACGCTAACTTTTTTTGCAGGAGGAAAATATTAACATTCTGGAATTGCATTGATTTGAAATTTGATAATGGACATGATTTTTTGCTAATTAGATGCAACATGTAAGTGTAATAAAAGCCATGTTTAATTCAAGTTTAACTTTACTGTTAAGATTAGTGCCAAAAATATAGCTTCATGTAATATACAAACTTCATGCAATATACAGACTCCAGTTATAGCTGATCGATTCTGCTTTAGTTATCTCTTTATCACCATAGTACTACTGGTAAATCTTCTTAGACGCGAACATATGTTATTCAATTGTATTCCACATAGGAAAAGGAAATTTTTTTTCTTACAAAATGCCCAAAAGTTTCGTCCTCCAATGGACTTCTTCTTGGCGCGTTTATTAGTTTGAACTGCTAGTTTCTCGTAACGGTATTCATATGTTGAAGATTTTAGGCCTTTCTTGGATACAGACATTGTAAACTTTTTCTCTTTCCTTAATAAACGCTCCAAGAGGAGGTCCATTGCAGGACGAAACTGTTGGCCATTTTCTAAGAAAAAAAGTTTCATTCTCCTAAGTGGAATATAATTAAATTTAATTCAACACCAGAGTTTTAATGCTCATTTACTTGGTATTCCTAACTATCCGACCACTTTTTTGAAAGCACTTCTTAGACATTTTTCTGGAAACACTACTCTGAGGCTTTATAAGTTTATCAGTACAATAAAAAAAATATCTTAAGTGAAAGCTTAGTTTCATCATAGTCAACCACGATCTCCAACTTAGGACATGGTCTTGCATCGTTTAAGGCAGTTTTCTTCTACTTACAGAATATGCTTTCTGAAATGGATATTTAAGGCAAAGAACGCGGGTTAGTCAAGAACGCGTTTGTTGGCTTTACCCCTCACAAGAGCTTTGTTTGTATGTTTGTATGGTGATTTTTCGTTGCATGGAACCAGAGGTTATTCAGCAGCAGGACCAACGGCTTTACGTGACTTCCGAACCGCGTCGAGAGTGAACTTCTGTCACCAGATATACACATCTCTCACACCTCAGTGGAATGCCCTAGAACTCACAAGAGCTTTCCAAGCGGGGCTGATGTGAGAATTAGAGTCTGGCATTGAAGATTGCTTTATCATTAAGCTTTACTTATTCAGTGGTTAACCTTTGTAATTAGTTATTTCAAGTTTCAATAAATTGCTGTACATGATTCACGGACAAATCAGTGTCTGTAGCTTTGTACTGAAAACAAATTTCCTCACTCGAGCGGGACTATCACGCATAAAGCGCTCCTTCGCTCGTGGTAAGAATTAAGAGTATAAAGGACTTTTGTCTGCCAATTATTCCAAAATTGCAATGGACTCTCTGATCGAGACCACGATTATCTTTCAGGGGTTCAAGTTTCAGGTGTCAGTAGTGCACAGGATTTGAAAACTGTGGGATACACACTATGCCTGCTGCCCAAACTACCGCGGACCTCATCATGCAAGGAACAGATCATATGCAGCTCGACCCCAGCAAATTGGCATGATGAAAGGGATACCTAGCAGAAATTGCACCCCGGTTTCTCCTTCACTTTTGCACCCTTTTCTAGGACATTTCCCTCCTCAGACGAAGAAGCCACTTAGGCCCCCAAGATGACAGGCCAACCTCCTCCTCGTCAGCCCTCTCTCACTCCTCCCACAACCCTCCCATCCATCCTCAGATACCCCTGCCTCTCAGACCTTAAAACTCTGTCTCTCACCTTTAGAAGAATATCCCCTTCTCCAACACCCTATACCCCCTCACACCTCAACCGCCCATCGCCAGCTGTAAGCATGTCATCAGGAATCCCAGCACCAACTCTGAGAAGGTATCCTGATCCTTCAGTAATGAGCAGTTCTTTAATGTATTATACAATGTCACCTCTTCTTGCACTAATGAACAGGACCACAGCTGATGGTCGAAAGCTATAAGCTCCTGTACAAGAAATATATATATTTTAAACTACAGAAGGATTTTACATCATTGTGGATTGTATCCCCATTTACTTAGAGGTACGACATAGTACTTAGCTTCTGCAGCTACTAATATTTCCTTCAGCCATAAAATAACAGACAGGAGACATCAAGCACTTTTCTTCAAGGGTGCCCTGTCCATCGGCATGCCTTAATGAGTACGCACAGCGGCGCTGATTCCAGCACCAACTGTGGATCATAACACAACCCCTCCGTAACTGACAACAGGGAACTGCTGAAATTATTTCAATGAAATATCTGTGGAATCAACACTAAACTTGCTGTTTCAGTCAAAAATGTCTCTTCGTGACAATATTATTCTTTTGCATGAAACATTTCAACGTAACAAATCTTTCACAGGGAATACTCAGTGCACCAAACTCCCTAGTCTGACACAACGAGAAGTCTCATGGCTCTAATTCAATACATAATCTCTTTTCCTTACTTCTAAAAATGAACTAGTCTCATGGCTCTAATTCAATGCATAATATCTTTCCCTTACTTCTAAAAATGAACTAGTCTCATGGCTCTAATTCAATACATAATATCTTTTCCTTACTTCTAAATATGAACTAGGGACCTGAAGTAAAATCCCCGTATAAAAATCATTCTGACTGTTTACACTGTTGATGAAGCTCCCCAGTAAACACTGGAAGCCGAGGTCCTTTCTAATATGGTATCAAGGAGCAACTCTGTCTTTGCAGGTGACGTAATTCTTATCATCCCTCTATCAGGCCCGGATGGTTGGTTATGATTTAGCTGGCTTTGTGCCAGCAAGGGCTCTTGCTCCTAGGGCAGCCCGTAAAGCCCCAGACACCCAGAACATCGAGACGCCACCTAGACTGCTTGATCCAGTCATTTCCAGGAGTCAAATGACTGATCAACTGTGATCAACCAACTCACTTACAGGAAGGCCATCTTTGCTTCAGAAATCTGCAAGATGAGGTGACCACAGTTGCAACTGATTACAGGTAAGTTGCAAACACAATAATCAGTTACCATTTTGCCTTGCAATCCACCTTACATCTACACCTTACATCTACACCTTACATCTACACCTTCTCCTTCTCCTGCTCCTGGATAGAACCATGAACTTGTAAACTGAACCAAATTTGAAAACTTTTTAACTACCCGGTCTATAGAATAAATTAATTGTCCAATTTTTCCTTTCTTTTTTTGCAGGATTTTTGCAACAATGTAACTGGTGCAGCTAGTGTCCATGCCAAACAAACGGTGCACTTTTGGCCACTAAGAAGATGCCTCTGCAATAAATCCAGAGTCAGAGAAATGAACTGAAGAATTAATCTTAAAGTCAGTGAAAACGGAGGCAGGGAGAGAATACCAGAGCTACAGTAAGAAACTCATTCACATCGCTGGTTAATGCTTATGGTTTATCTAACTAACTACGAGTTACCTCTGCTGGACAAATTAAACTAAGGCTTAATAATCTAGATTAAAACTGAAAAACCATCTTTGATAGCTAACGAGACATCCCATTTTTTTTCTAAGACCAATATAACATTAACCAAAGCTCACAAACCCATGGCTGATAGTTTACACATGATAGTGATAATTAACATAACACCAGTGCACTAAAGAAATTAAAATAATAACCGCATATACAAAAGAAAATTAAAAAACTAAAAGCGTAAAAACCCGACAGCTAAGCTGAGAAGCTGTCAACAGATACTTTTTTACACCGTCTAAAGATACCCTTCGCGGAATGATTAATTTCACAGAGAGAGAGAGAGAGAGAGAGAGAGAGAGAGAGAGAGAGAGAGAGAGAGAGAGAGAGAGATGCGAAAATCAAAAGTGCGCAGGAAAAATGATAGACCAATTTTCTCTACTTTCATCAGAATATAATTGGAGTTTTTTTTTTCTGGGGACGATGACGTCAATCATTCATTTTGATGACGTAGATTTCTGAAGAATGACGTCACAGCAAGAAGTAAACAGCATGGGAAAACTCAGTAAGAAAGTTCGAAGAACAATATTGATTATTCACGCAACATGAAGCGAAATTAAGACCGTCAGACGACGAACGCAAGGAATGAAGGGAAAATAACAAAAATTCAGATACTGATGAAATATATAAAATAAAATATAACTGACGAATATCGTAACGCCTAAAAGTGAAGGAAGATAGACCCGAAGAATAATAAGAATGAAGACTGGAATAAACACTCAATTCTTAAAAGCAAGACGAAATAGGGGAATATACGAATGGAAATAACAGAATTGAAGAACCGACAGCTGGACTGCGACCGATATTGACTAAATGGACACGAAACAAAGACCGGGGAAATGCGGAGAAAATAAGGAACACGACCTGGTTACGAATGGAAAATAGAAATAAAAGGATAAATGCGTGTAAAACATCAGCGAGGGATAACCATTCCACAGGAAGAGAGGGTAAAAAATAAAGGAGCTTCAGTTTATCTGTTTTCTTGATACCCCCAAAAACATGTCTGGACCTTTTTATACAGGGTGTCCATAAAGTCCCAGTACCATTACAAGTATTTATTGCTTGTAAGGGTACTGGGAATTTATGGACACCCTGTATAATACCCAAGAGGTATTTCTGTTATTATAGTCAATACCATTCTTGTAACAAAATTACGGAAATAGCCCAAATTAATGTTGTAATGAAAACGCACACTACATACACACACACACACACTCCACACACACAATGTACTCGTATTTGCAAAATAAAGTTTGAGTTTGGGGAAAGCTCAGCTCGCAGAATTTTTTCATTATTATTATTTTCTCGGAAAAGCGTAATCGGATCATGACCTCAAATTCGGATTACAACCTTGTGATTCTAATAAGCTCCTATTTTAATCATGTTCAAACAAGTTTCTCTCTCTCTCTCTCTCTCTCTCTCTCTCTCTCACTCTCTCTCTCTCTCTCTCTCTCTCACACCACACACACACACACACACACAATATATATATATATATATATATATGTATATATATATATATAGTTAGATATATATAATATATAAATATTACATATAGTATATATATGTGTGTGAGTGTACACAAATGAGGTCATTTGTCATTGTTCTATCAAGTGTATGGAGAATGAATGTATAAACATATATATATATATATAGTATATATATATATATATATATATATATATATATATATATATATATATATACCTATATATATATGTGCGTATATATGTCTGTGTGCATGTGTGAGTTTGAACGCACTCATGTACACATGATCGCGTACAGGTTTATACTTATTACTTACACAACTGGCAATAACTGCAGCATAAAGAGCATTCTGAGCTTAAGGGAAACTCTTTGTTAACTGGACGAGTGAGTCCCTGCTAAGCAATCTCAACAAGAACCAGCTGTGATCTCTACTGTCTATGGCAAAAGGAATCTGATCATTATGTATTTGGAACTGGACACCAATACTTCTATCAAACTTTGGAAGTGTGAATGCGAACACTTAAATGAATATAAAAAATCTCATGTGAGAGTTAGTTCAATTGGGAATACTGAAAGCAATTGGAAGCATACGACAGACAGACAAACTGACTGGCAGAAAGACATTTTTTAGTTAAGAATACTGAATGCAATACGACAGACAGACAGACTGACTGACAGAAAGACATTTTAGTTACGTTAAGAATGCTGAAAGCAATTGGAAGCACACGACAGACAAATAGACAAACATTTTAGTTACGTTAAAAATACCTAATTCAATGCGACAGACTGACTGACAGAAAGATATTTTATACGCTTTTCTCTTATTTCCTTAGCGTCAACAAATGCTGAACCTCATAAACTTCAAAACACTTCATTTCACTATACTGGGGAGCATATCCTTTGAGTAGGTGAGATTACAAAGTAAATGGATTAATTCGATAAATAAAAGTAAATACAAATATCCAAAATTAAATAACTCAAGCAAAACGTCAAGGAAACGTTTACATATCTCCACGCCCAAATACTTGCAACAAACGAATGACCAAAACGTTATATATATCTCTCTCTCTCTCTCTCTCTCTCTCTCTCTCAAACAATGTATTTATACTCTCTCTGTCTTTTTCAAAAAGCAATGTATTATTACTCTCTCTCTCTCTTTCTCTCTCTCTCTCTCTCTCAAAAAGCACTGCATTATTAGACACACACTCTCAAAAAGCAATGGATTACTAGACTAAGATTCTCTCTTTCTCGCTCTTAAAAAAGCAATGTACTAGAACCCCTCTCTCTCTCTCTCTCTCTCTAAAACAAGGTATTATATACCCTCCCTGTCTTTCTCAAAAAGCAATGTATTATTACTCTCTCTCTCTCTCTCTCGAAAAGCACTGCATTATTAGACACACATTCTCTCTTTTTCACTCTTAAAAAGGCAATGTATTAGAATCTCTCTCTCTCTCTCTTTGTATTATCTCTCTCTCTCTCTCTTTCTCTCTCTCTCTCTCTCTCAAAAACAATTTATTATACTCTGTTTTTGTCAAAAAACAATGTATTACTAGACACACATTCTCACTTTCTCGCTCTTAAAAGGGCAATATATTAGAATCTCTCTCTCTCTTTCTCAAAAAGCAATGTATTATTAGACACTTTCTCTCTCTCTCTCTCTCTCTCATCTCTGCTCTCTCTCCTCTCTCTCTCTCTCTCTTCCTCAAAAAAGCAATGTATTATTAGACACTTTCGTTCTCTCTCTCTCTCCTCTCTCTCTCTCTCTCAAATAAAAGCAATGTATTAAACAATTCGTCTCTCTCGCTCTCTTCTCTCTCATCTCTCTCTCTCTCTCTCTCTCAAAAAGCAATGTATTATTAGACACTCTCTCTCTCTCTCTCTCTCTCTCTCTCTCTCTCTCTCTCTCTCTCAAAAAGCAGCGTATTATTAGATTTCACGCCTTCCATCATGAGTCTCGGGGCAGGACAAGCACGTGCATTAACTCGGATACGAATTAATGCAAGCAAAAGGGTGCATCTCATTAATCAGTTCCCCAAAAGCAAGTATATTTCACTTCATTAGGCAACAGAAGGATGCAGGTTGAAACTTTGTTCAAGTAGGAAGGGAGCCGATGTGGCACTTTTTTATGTTTTCTTCTGTAATAAAAAAATATATATAAATGATTGAAAGTTGAGGTGAATGTGCATAAATGTACAATGTACTTGTTATGATGACTATATATATATATATATATATATATATATATATATATATATATATATGCGTGTGTGTATACATACATACACACACATATATATTTGTGTGTGTGTGTGTGTGTGTGTAGTCTTCTTTTCCACCATTATCCCTATACATTACGGGGTTGGTTGCCTGATGCGCCTTCTCCACTGCCTTCTATCAAATGCATCATCCTCCACCAACATCAGGCATGGTTTATTCTCTGGCAAAGGGGTTTTTACGACCACATGCCTTTGCTGTCATCAACCACAGTTATTGGCGGTGGCATTGTCACGATGCCAGATAACCTCTAAATCATTCATTCATTATTGGCGGTGGGCCTCGCCTTTAACTAATAAGGCAACAGTTTCCACAATTATAGGCAGTGGGTCTAGCCTTTTACTAAAGACTGTAGGGTGGCAGTTTCCACAGTTATTGCCGGTGGGCCTAGCCTTTTAATAAAAAGTAAGACTGCAAGGCAGCAGTTTCCACAGCTATTGGCGGTGTGCCTAGCCTTTTACTAAAAATTGAGATTGGATGGTAGCAGTTGTCCTTTTAGTCGACTAGCCTTTTACGACAGGCAGGACCTATGGTGGTTGTATTCTTACACCCCTACCATAGGGTATGTGTGAGATATATATAATATATATATATATATATATATATATATATATATATATATATATATATATATATATATATATATATATATATAAGTTCATGAGCATTTGCATGTTTCTTCATTCTATTAAAAAGTATATAAAGCTTAAAAGAAGGCCGTCCATGTCCTCCCGATATCAAGTGAATTATTAAACATGTTTTCCTTAATAAACTTACATTTTGGCCTAGATCCTCCATTGACAATAAATTTCGTTCATTAACTTAACTTGAAGGATACTTAGATAAAGCCTTTGGACTCCAAACCCTCTTCGAATCTTGTGTCAGAGAGAGAGAGAGAGAGAGAGAGAGAGAGAGAGAGAGAGAGAGAATGCTTCACGTCACCCCTTGATTAGAAGTCATTACCATTAAAACCAGCAATTTGGGCGTTGAGTGTCGCTCAAACTTATCCCAACCACTCTGGAAAGAAGGTTCTTTCCAAACACTTATCCTGCCTGATGGCTGCCAGATGGCCCTTGCAAGACGTTGCGTCTGCTGGATGGATATTACAAATCGTTCCTTGAACGAATGGTTCTTAAAAGCAGTTTATCTTGCTAAATTGACGTTGCAACTTTTCTTTTCTTTTTTTATTTGCGGAATTGATAAAAGGTATTTCCAAAAAGTATTTCTCTCTCAGGTGGTGACTCCTGCAGTGAACTGTTTCTCCAACGAAACGATCTGTTAAGTTAACCAACTTCACAACAGATGGCTCAAGCAGGTCATTTCTCGCCAATATGTCTCTCTGGGGTAAAGGTTGATCAGTTTCGAGTTTATACAGAATAACTCTCATACGCAACAAGTTCACTTCACATTCAACTCTTCGAATTATTTCCCTTTGCTTTTATATCGTGCCTAGGTAGAAGATTTAACCATTTCGAGATAAAGACTTCGCTTCGGTCCGCTTTGAATTTCAGATGATGGGAGGCTGAATGTTATCCAGGAGACGTTTAACCAATTTTTATTACCCAGCGACAGAGAGGATTGAATTTCTTCGTTCTGTTCTGTTTATCTGAATGATCTGAATGTTGACCCCGAGGTCGTTCGTTAACTGACGACAGAAATGCCAGACGGCAGGGGTCGTCTTCTTCTTGCTCTAGATGAGGTAACTTTGTAGTTCTAGGTAGGTCACATGTCAGATGAGGCCGTTTGGAGTCGTTGTTATATCTGCATGTAGGCCACAATTCTCATGATAGTTAGGGCATGGGTATTTGTGGCAGCTTCATCCTAGGATCATCGTCAGGGAACTGGTATCTGTGGCAGGCCTCTCCTGGGGTCGTCGTCAGGGCAGTGGTATCTGTGACAGCCCCTTTTCTTGAGATCGTCGTCAGGGCCAATATTGGTATCTGTTGCAACCCTTTTCCTGGGGTCGTCATAGTCGTCCTTATACGGGCATGATTTCAATGTAAGGTTTATTACTATACCAATAATTCTTCCTTTACAACTTCATGCCCTCAACATTGTTTACTGGTAGTAACTCAGTTGACATGTGGGCATAACTTTCCATGCTCCTATAGCAGCATGAAACAGAACGTCAGTAAAATGAATAAAATGAATTATTTTTCCGTGGGGATGAAATTGCAACCAAAATGTGATTTCATGAAATGTCATTTTGACTTATTGCTACAGCTGGACACTGAACACTTACGGACAAGTCAACAGGTATTTGTTCATTTAAATTGCTGTCCAGTATACACACCACAGGAAAAATTCCAACCAGAACATTTTCATAGGAGATAAAGTCCAGGTATATAAAAAATGTAAGTTCATTAATTTGTTAATAATCGATTGAAAAACTCGCCCCTATAAATCTTTCTCTCTCTCTCCTTTTGAAATATGAGAAACATGCTTGTGGTCATGTATCGCACAAAAAATATACTTTCGTCTACAAAAATTAAATACAAAATAATCTGAATAGAGATTCGGCGAAGACGCTATCCTCAATTCGAATATAATTGTAGTTTCTTATCACTGATCAACTGAAGGAAATTGCCGAGAAAGAGAGAATAGATTCCCCTTGTATGAAAACAGACATAAACGTGCCAAAAAGATATGGAGATATTAACAATTTAAAGATAAGTATATTTGCAAATAACTTCCCCTTTGCAAGTTTCATTAAATGCTAATGTAATCTTGGCGCCTTTTATTTGCTGAACAAAGCTTTCCCATCATGGTCGGGAGACAATAAGAGGTCACAAGTGCATCAGCATATTAATAAACAAAAGGTAAATAAGAGATATAAATAAATTAGAAACTGGATTAAATAGTTATTGAAACCCGTAAAACCTTTATGTAATAGCACACGGCACTTTAAGGAATCATTACGACTTGTCTTAAACTACACTTAATACTAAATTTGAATGGCGTGGCTTCATGGAAAATAATAAATGAACACTTGCAAGTCCGAAACGCATTTACAAATTGTCATTTCAAAATTAAAGAATGGTGATACTTGTGTTCAAGTTACCATATAAAAAAAACTTACAAGATGAGGCATCTTGTGTTCGAGTAATTAAATTTAAATGCTTGCAAAATGAGGCGTTCTGTGATTGTATAATTAAGTCAAAATATTTGCAGGATGATGGCTTTTGTGCTTTAGGAATTAAATTAAAATGCTTGCAAGACCAGACGTCAGACGCTTAAGTAATTAAAATTAAATTTTTGAAAGACGAGGAGGTTGATATTTAAGTAATTATATCAAAATGTTTGCAAGTTGAGGCGTCTTGTGCTTAAATCATTAAATAATACTGTTTATAAAATGAGAATTCAAGTGCCTATGTAACTGAATCCTTAAATCTGTAACAAAATGAGACTAGTATTTTGAATACCTAAACGATGGCGGTTCACACATTAGCTACTCCATAAAAATAAAAATAAAAAAAGGCCTTTGTAATGTGAGGATCAAAGCGCTGAAAGGATTACTATACCAATATACTTATCAGACGAGGCTCATTGAAAATAATTAAACGACTAAACCGAAATCCATGTTTTATTGACGCTTCCAGTATTCGAATGCATTAAATAATACACTTGTAAGATGAAGCACCTAGCAGTTAATCTCCTCAAATAATTAAGTAAATAAATATTTCATTTGGGGGATTTCACTAAAAAGCCTCATTACAAACTACCACATTTAAATCATTACCGCCGGCGGATATCAATACACCAATTATGCTGCAAATGAATAAGCATCACGATCAATCGCACAAAGCAACTCGTGGGAGTCATTTCGCTCACTGATGACATTATAATAGTGCTTTGATGTCCACGGAATTAATGGCTTCTGTGATATAATTGACCCAAATGAATCACTTGCAAGCGATATTCTCTTATTGATAGTGTCCCCGTTTAAATGGCCAGTCCCCTGCAACAGGTCTTGCTGCAATTACTGCCGAAGTCTGTCAATCAAATTACGGTTCAGTCACGGTCTGGTGTGGCAGTCATCATATTGTTGCGAAAGAAAAACGAAAAGGTCCGTCTGGAATCATTTTATGGAATGATCTAATTTGCTAATGGGTCATCCACGACTAAAACAATCATTCTTTTAGCATTTTCCGAGGCGTCGGCTCTTTTTATAAAGCCTAAAAGAACGTCACAATACGCGCACGCCATTCCAGAATTCGATTTCATCGAATTCCCCTTTCACGATGTATTCTCCGACTTTTCTCCCGAGTCAGCCCTCCAGAAATTCCCTCCTTTTACGACGGCGGAGGAAGAAGAAGTTTTCTCATCATTCTAACCCTTGCGCCGAGAGAGGACGCCGAGATACGCTCGGGGTTTTAAAGAAATCCAAGCAATTCGTGCCATTGGCGTGCCTTTTGCCGACAGAAGAAAAGTTTCTGCTGCTAGGATCTGAGATCCTTCTGGGGGGAAAAAAAGGACAAAAAAAAAAAAGGGGGGCACCGAGAGGATCCAAAATCATCCTTCTTGGAAAAGGAGTGAGGCAACGGTTGGTATAGGATACACGAACCTTCGGGTAAGCATGACCTTCCGAGTCTTAAGTATCTCTTAAAACTCCCTTTCAAACTGCAAACGCCAGCCATTCCACTCGATAATAGAGCGCGCCCAAGGGGACGTTCCGTCTTCGCCGTGGCACCAAAGTCGAGTTATGTCTGTTTGATACACTCTTCCTCTCTCAAATTTAGAACATCAGAGTCTTCAAATTCTTCGCGGGAGTTGAATTTTAGTCAAAAGATACATTTTCTTTAGAGTTACTATCCCTGAAACTCCTCCTCAACCAAAAAAAAAGTGTTCTACTCCAAACGCATCAGGATTCCGTGAACTTCTGCAAGTTTCAAATGATTGATTTTTGGGATGAGGCTGCAAGCCCCGTGCTTTCCATTGCACAAGTAAATGATAATAATAATAATTGAAAAAGAAGCCCACAAAATTACTGTGTGTAACGTGTTTACTTAAAAGTATTTACGCTCCCAGTATTCTAATGCATCAACCAATACGCTTCTAAGATGAACACTTACACAGTAATTTTGTGGGTTTTCTTTTTCAGTCTTCAGAAGAAAACTGAAAGAATAATAATAATAATAATAAAATAATAATAATAATAATAATAATAATAATTTATCCCCCTAAGAAGACGGCAGAGTAGTTTGTTTGTTTGTATGGTGCTTTTACGTTGCATGGAACCAATGGTTATTCAGCAACGGGACCAATGGCTTTACGTGACTTCCGAACTACGTCGAGAGTGAACTTCTATCACCAGAAATACACATTTCTCACTCCTCAATGGAATGGCCGAGAATCGAACCCGCGACCACCGAGGTGGGACGCTAATACCATACCAACCACGCCGCTGAGGAACTCACTCTACGATTGCAAAAACAGCTGAATGCATGGTACTCCTGAAATTTCCAAACCTTAGTACACTACAAAATTATACTCTATCCCAGAACGAGTTAAGAATTTAATTCATAGACATTAAGATGGCGTACGGGGTTCTGCAGTGACTATCGAGAACATACTCTGTAGAATAGAGTAGAATATAGAATTTAGGCCAAAGGCCAAGCACTGGGACCTATGAGGTCATTCAGAGCTGAAAGAGAAATTGACAGTACGATCTTTTGAAAGGTGTAACAGGAGGAAAATCTCGCAACTGCATTAGGATAAAATTTTTAGAGAGTGGAAAGTGAGGTGAAAGAAAGAGAATATGAACGGAGGTGAAGTAAAAGAAATGAGAGGGGTCGCAGCTAGGGACCGAAGGTACCCAGACCCTTCAGTAACGCCTACAGAGCACCACGTGGGGTGCACTGACGGCACTAATCCCCTACGGGATGTACGGAGTAGATATCCACTGTAGCCACAAGATGTGGGATAGTTAACCTACTTTCCGCCTAACAGTCCAGTTCAACAAGCAAATCCTACAAGTTAAAGAAATAAGGAAATCCAATTAATATCTTTGCGTCATACAAACGAACTCTGTCGCAATCAACGACTGCGTTTGCTAAAATACTCCGTTTCGCTCTACGTACAAAAGCCCGCTTGTTAACGATGCGCTTTCCCTACGCAGAGCTCGAGGGAGCCATCTGGCTGGGAACGAAATTGCAATAGGTATTTGTTACACGAAGTTTGCTGACAGTTCACTCGTTTCAGCGGGAATAGATTTTGTTGTTGCATATACGGTAACTGACTTCGGTACAAGAGCTAGAAAAGATGACTTCATGTTCGTGACATGCCCAGGTAACTACTATATAATATAAAATTAAATATATAAATATATGTGTGTGTGTGTGTGTGTGTGTGTGTGTGTGTGTGTGTGTGTGTGTGGGTGTGGGTGTGTATATATATATATATATATATATATATATATATATATATATATATATATAAAGGTTTTTTTGCCACGAAGTAAAAAATGAAAAAGCAAGATAGCCAAGTACTTTCGGTCCTGTTCGGACCCTTTACTGAGTTTGCCTCAGTAAAGGGTCCGAACAGGACCGAAAGTACTTGGCTATCTCGCTTTTTCATTTTTTCCTTCGTGGCAAAAAAAACCTTTATTTATACATAGCATCACGTTTTATATACTTCGTGATCAAGTTATTCATATATATATATATATATATATATATATATATATATATATATATATATATATAGCTTGTCCTACATGACAAAACCCGCACAGAATCCCCGATTTTGGCCAGGACATCAGACATAAAACTACGCTCTCAATTTATATGCAAGTCAGTAAATTCAATCAACTTAGTTTCTTCCCGGTGCGTTCAAAAGCAAATCGAACAGGCAAATAACTCTCAACCTTGCAACGTTTGCTGTTACACACACACACTGACACACATGCAACGTGAAATGAGGAATCCTAATACAATTAAAATATACGACAAAAAACATTCGTGTTTCTAAAGTCATTCGGTAGTGAAAATCAAATTATGTAAAAATTGACTCTCAAATATTTCATTAAGTTGTTGGAAATAATAAAATTATTTAGTACTGCTTTAAAACAGTTCAGCAGTGCTTTCAATAACTGGAGTAGTGGTTGTCAACTTCCATGGGAGGCGTGTGCCCTAGAGACAAATATAAAATCTCTAATTATATTCGTTATTCACTTAACAAGAGTAAGGCACTAATAACGTTAGTTTCTGAAAGTCTACTATCTAGTTAGATTTGCAGTTATTTTACCGCCCTCCCTATCCCTTGGCAAACCCCTTCTCTCTCTCTCTCTCGTCGCTTCTCTCTCACACTTCTCTCTCTCTCTCTCTCTCTCTCTCGCTCTCTCTCTCTCCTTTATTTAGCAAGTAATTTTACTCATAGATGCATAGGGGGGGCGGGGATGGAGGGAAGGACCAACTCTTAGAGGGGGTGTGGTAATAAAAAGGTTGAGAACCACTGTCCAGAGTAATAATTCACTCATGATTCTCAAGTAATTCAAAAGCGATTCGTTTTAAGTTCGTGAGACTCAAATAAGTCAATAGTGGTTTTCGAACAAGTCAAGAGGGATTCTAAGAATCCTTAACGGGTTTCGGTCACAAAATGGGCGTCTTACAGATTTTCACCTTAGAATTTCATTATAATGAACCTTCAAATTCCATAAATTTACGGTGCTGTATTTTTTTTCCAGACGCTATATCTATCACTGATTTCGGTAATAACTGTACTCATAGATACGCTTGAATGCCAACAGTATTCTTTTTATATTCACAGTTACGTTTAAATTACCGTAGTAATAATAATAATAATAATAATAATAATAATAATAATAATAATAATAATAATAATAATAATAATAATAATAATAAAATAATAATAATATAATAATAATAATAATAATAATAATAATAATAATAATAATAATTAGCATTCTATATTTCCATTAACTTTTATTACGAACCTGTAATAGATTTTATGTAAGTTACTACTAAATTTTATTTTCTTTCTTCAACTTGTAACGTTTTCTATTTTAAACAATTTTGGGGTGACTCATCAATATGAGTAGTTAGCGGCAAGAAAACTTTAAATATTGGCCGAATTATAAGCTAGGCAACAGTCCTGTGAACATCATGCAATAACAGGAGACTTTTCAAAATATAATATTTAAATGACTGCACTGCGGAAACCTAAAACACTGATACCTCTGATATAAGCTGACTGCTGCAATAAAAGATACGGCATAAAAGGCGATGTGACCACATAACATTGAAAATGGATTTATGGTCCCATGAAAGCCCGTAATTAACGCCCGTAAAAAGCAGCAAGCAAATGGTACACACCAAAAAGAGCAAATACATAAAATTGGACCCACGAAATAGTGCATAATGCCTGTAAAAGGCTGAAAATTTGACCAACAATGGCATCAAATAGAAGTCATAAAGGACCGTAAGTGAGATCAGAAAAAGATTCCAAATTGGACCCACAAAAATTTCAAATGAGACCAGCTGAAGACTGCAAATGGGACCCACAAAAATTGCATATGAGACCAGCTAAATAAAATAGGACCCACAAAGATTGCAAATGAGACCAGCTTAAGATTGCAAATGGGACCCACAAAAATTACAAATTGGACAAGTAAAATATTGCAAATGAGACCAGCTAAAGATTGCAAATGGGACCCACAAAAATTGCAAATGAGACCAGCAACATATTGTCAATGGCACCCGAAAAAGATTGCAAATGGGGCCCACAAGAATTTCAAATGGGACCAGCAACAAATTGAAAACTGAACCAGTAAATGTGACCCCACATATGATTGCAAACTGGACTAGCAAAAGATTGTAAGTTGGAGTCACAAAAGAGTGCATATGGGCCAGCAAAAACTTGCAAATGGGAACTCGAACGATTGCATGTGAGGCCAGCAAAAGATAGCAAATGAAACCAGCATGAGACTGAACAGGGGACTATCAAAACTCATAAAATATTCCATACGGGATTCACAAGAGATTGCATACAGGTCCAGAAAAAGATTGAAAATGGGAACCACAAAAGATTGAGATTATCAATATCCGTAAAACATTGCAAATACGACCCACGTTATACATTGCAAATGGAAACCACAAAAGATCGAATATGAGACCAGCAAAACTTACAACTAAGAACCACTATAGACTGCAAATTAGACCAGCAAAAGAACTGCAAATAAGAATCAAAAAGACTGCAAATGAGACCCACAAAAGATTGAATACGAGACCTGCAAAATATTGCAAATGAGAACCACACCAGCCTGCAAATGGAACCCACAAGATTGAATATGGGACCAGCAAAAGATTGCAAATAAGAACCACAATAGACTACAAATAGGACCCACAAAAGATTGAATATGGGACCAGCAAAAGATTGCAAATAAGAACCACAATAGACTGCAAATAGGACCCACAAAAGATTGCAGATGGGCCTCACAAGAACTGACAATGGAACCAAAAAATTATTACAAATGGGACCGTCCAAAGATTACAAATGGACCCACAAAATATTACCAATAAAGTTAAAAAAAAAAAACGGCAAATAGAACTTACAAAACACTGCACTCATGACCCACAAATTTAGCTATATATAGTGTCTCTCCCATGGTAATCTTTCTCACAGAGAACATTCAAAAATTCTGTTATACATTATCAAAGTGCATTTTCGTTACAATTGCCGGTAACAGTTCTTTAAGCAACATATATATATATATATATATTATATATATATATATATATATATGATATATAATATATATATTATATATATATATATATATATATATAATTTTCGTTAAAAAGAAATTCTTTAGTGGCATCAATAAGTTTTCTTGCAGGTATCTTCATACCGACGAAGTTTTTTCCGATTCTCGTTCGACAATTTCTGGTGAAAAATACGCAGACTTCCTTCTTCCATTTATTGAATTTTGTCACGACAGCTGTTTTGCCTTATGGCATTATCAAGCGACTACTGATTTACAATCTGACCTTTCAGCCTATTTATTTCATCGTGTGGGAGGTATGACCTTGAGGTATGGGTACTGGTTAGTCTAGGCGGATTTCAACAGCTTTAAGGGCGTTTTGTTTTGGATACAAAGAACATGAGGACATATGTAGTATGACAATAAGAGTGAAAGTTTAAACAGTGGTTAAATAAATATTCAAAATACAATGCCATGCTAGAGTTTCCTTAAATGTATGTTTAAAATTTAATATGTTATTATATTGGTTTTAGATAAAAATTGCAAAATTACATACAGGAATGAAAATGAATATAGAAATCTAAATACAGGAATAAAAATATATGTATATATTTTATAGCATGCAAAATAAAAATATATATTTAGATTTCTATATTCATTTTCATTCCTGTATGTAATTTTGAAATTTTTATGTAAAACCAACATTTTAACATAATTTTTATCTAAAACCAACATGCATATTAAATTTTAAACATACATTTAAGGAAACTCTAGCACATGGCATTGTATTTTGAATATTTATTTAACCACTGTTTAAACTTTCACTCTTATTGTCATACTACATATGTCCTTATATTCTTTGTATCCAAAACAACGCCCTTAAGCTGTTAATCCCTAGACTAACCAGTACCCATACCTCAAGGTCATACCTCCCACACGATGAAATAAATAGGCCGAAAGGTCAGATTGTAAATCAGTAGTCGCTTGATAATGCCATAAGGCGAAACAGCTGTCGTGACAAAATTCAATAAATGGAAGAAGGAAGTCTGCGTATTTTTCACCAGAAATTGACGAACGAGAATCGGAAAAAACTTCGTCGGTATGAAGATACCTGCAAGAAACTTATTGATGCCACTAAAGCAATTGCTTTTAACGAAAATTGTATTAGAGAAAAACTATGCCCTAAAAGTGATATATATGTAGATATATATATATATATATATATATATATATATATATAATTATATATATTATTTTTTCTTTTTTTCTTACAAAGGCTACCGGTAGTTACTAGTAAAAAAGAAAAGAAAAAAATCATATCAAATGCTACTAAAAGTTACAAAAAGCAAAACATTTGCATGAGAAATGCTAAAAATATTTCTAAAAAAAAAAATGTTCCTAACAAATGCTGCTAATAGTTACGAAAATCATAGTATTTTTCAAGACAAATGCTATAAAAGATTATCAAAATCAAAGCGCTTTCATCACTTCAGTAACGGCTATTAATAGCAACTATTCATAACAGCTTTTCACAGAACTTCTATATTGGTATGAAGACAAGTAATTTACAACGCTTCATTCGAAATCTTTTCCAACAACGGGAGCATTAGAAAGATTCAATAAAAAAGAAGAAAAGAAAATAAAAATAAAAATAAATCATAGTACATCACTTCATTAATTATATACTTAAATTGGTACACTTTAAAAAGCTGCATCAAACGTTCTCAAAAACAAAGCAATATCTATAGGGGGAGGTGGAGGGCGGTTAACCCCCCTGTGTATCTATGGGTTAACACCCCCCCCCCCCCCCGTGTTGATTTTGAGTTAGTCAAAAATGGACAGTATAATTTTGTTGTTTAAAATTGTATAGAAAGTTTTCCCTCTAATGAATCCTCGTGTTATTTGTTCATCACACTGAAATTAACTTATGTCACCTTTTTTTCTTGCTTCAAATTAACATATACTATAATCTTTATTTCCTTTGCATTATATAATAATCTCATGGAAAAATAGTGTTGTTGTATAAAAACAAAAATTAACAAAAGATTAGGTTTGCCCTCGTAAGATTACCTGTAGGATATATATTTCATCTAGTTCAACTTGTTCAAAATTGCTAAAGTTGGTCAAAATAGTCTTTAACCCCCTTGATTCAGATGGTCCTGGCAATATCACACTCTTTAGTCAACCCCAGAAATCTTGCAAGTGCTTCAGTCAACAAAACAAAAATCCAAACAAAAGCAAAGAAATGTACACAACTCATTCTAGACCATATTAAATGTGTTACAACTTTATGGTAAAAAAGAATATATATCACTATTATCTGCCTAAAATTCTTTAACCTATCTACAAACACCACAGCCCCCTGGATCACTGGCACTGAAATCTTTTACCTAAAAAGAACATTCTGTGATTTTAAGCAAAAGCTGTACAAGCATTAAAATAAATGACAAATGAATGTTTTTGTTGCAATTCATGAACAATAACGTGTCGTAACTCTGCAAAAAAAAAAAAAAAAAATCCATCAGGGATAACAAACCATTCAAAATTTTAATGATGACACTACAAACTCGCACGGAATCAACAAAACCAGAAAAAAATTATGAATTAAAAAAATACGCTTCCCGATGTATAAAAACAAGATAGTTATCTACCGTTTTTATCCCTTATCGTGACTATGGACCGTCCAGATAACTAGTAAATCGTACGATGATAACTCGAAGTAACTCAAGTACGGCATTATCTCTCGAGTGCTTCATGGACGTAGAGAAACCCAAGCCACGTGTTGCTTGCTATTGAACGTGTCACGAGTGGTATCTTTCTAACAGTTTATTCCTGGGTTTTCATTGAGGAAAATGAGTAAGAAATGATACTGGACGAAACAAACCTTATAATATATATAATATGCTATATATATATATATAATATATTAATATATATATATAATATATATATATAGATATATATATATATATATATATATATATAATATATATATATATATATATATATATATAAATATATATATATATAGTGTGTGTGTGTGTGCATACTTGAGAAAACACGCATTTCCCAAATACTTCGGAAACTACACCTACAAAGTGTTCATTCTCCAAGGCAGACCTTCTGCGTATAACATTCCCAGAAATACTCAACTGACCTAACGTACTACACAACCATAACATCTTATTATCTAGCGTTTATCTTTACCTTGGCCTCCTTCTCATCATGCCTAACCACAAACTTGAAATTATTTAGAAGCTGACATGGTCGCCCAAAGATAGTTCGTGATCAATCATCGAAAGGCCTTGTAGTGGGGTTGAGATAAGGATTTACTATATATCTATGAATTTAATACTGGCATTACGACGTTCGGCAATGCGTTACGTAACGAACAAATTTAAAACGTAACGTTATATTTACTACCACGAATACTTCTATCAACGTTACATACGTGCTTCCAGCCAATCCGTATAAAATTAAAATCAATATTTCAACCTTACTTTTCCCGGTGAAATTAGCCAGGAGCCGTTAAATCCCGTTAGTCTTGGAAATCTTGGAAACACATAAATATTCACTATACAGCACAGAACGTAGTTTAAGACTGGGGGACGATCGATCATTGACGAAACTACAACAGCATTGCAGCACTGATTCGGTCTTTCAGTACCGGGCAAATTGAGGAAACGACCACAGTTAAAAAGGAGAATTGTCGCACAGCCATTCAGTACTTTTCACCACCGTTAACTTGATCGTTTATATGCTTGAACTCGTCTGTATCAGAAGGGGGAAAAATGCCGTTTCATTCGACCTTTATTGATTGATTTTCTTCTAAAATATAAACGTACACGCAAACTAAAAAGAGATCAACGTTTTTCTTAATCGTTTTTCTTGCTCCCTTCATCATCGTTTTCTCTATCTCCGTCTTGTTGTTCTTCATCATCTTTTTCATCCCCGCTCGGAAGGCTGAGATGCCGAGCGAACTCCTGCTGCTGTTTATCTCTCCACAAGTCTCTCTTCTTCTTCCAGATCTCTTCTTTATTAATCTGGAGCTTGATGAAGCCATCCCAGGCTAATTCGACGAAGCCTCCCCGATGCGCAATCATCGTTTTTACTCTGAAAGTTATAAGGAGGACTCTAGAACTTACGAAAAGGATCGATGCATCATCATGATAAAACTGAGGTCTGGAGTTAAAAGAGTAACAAATATATAGCTATCTATCACAGAAAATAATTTTCTAAACATGATAATCCCATTCATCCTGGGAAATAGAACCAACTGGAAACACTTTAGAATACAGTGAAGGTAGCAATCAAATCTGTAGGCCTATTTGTATTGCATATAGTAAACATTTTCTAATCTTGACCATCCTATTTACTAAGAACTGAAGTGATAAGTCAGAGCAAGGATGTTCACTAGAATATATTAGACCCATAAAAATCTGAACGAATTTGTATCAAAAGGGCATCTTACGATAATTGTGTCTAAGTACAATCGTGGTTTTTTTCCCCCACGAATTAAAAAATTAAAAATATGACATTAAATTACCCGATGTATTCATTATGAAAAAATATTTCCTATCGTGATAAACCCGTAAATATGATGGTAATAAGATAAATAAGGATTATATACGTGATGCAAAACCAGTATCGAGGAGATTTAACTATACTCTGTTTTTTCCATCTGTCCACCCGCCTGTGGTGTTTCCGTATGGTAACACTGCGTCCCGGGCTTTATATAGTTACGCTATGTGTAAGTTTTAGGTAAATAGAAGGATCTCCGGGTGTACATTTGCAAGTGGAAAGTGTTTTAATAATTTACTGTATGCGAATTACACCGTTAATATTCGAAATAGGATATCATGATTATTGTTGAATGTAAGCTGAATGTAGTAACTATCTAAAGCCTGGGACGCAATGTTACCATACGCAAACACCATAGGCGGGTGGACAGATGGAAAAAAAAACGAGTAAAGTTGTTGCTGAAAAACATAACAAGCAACTTTACGGTAAATATGATAATGATGATAGGAGAGAGAGAGAGAGCGAGAAAGAGACCTTTGCACAGTTACGTAAAACGCTACTACTATCTACAAACATAGCGACGCCAAAGTCATTCACTCGGTTAATCTCGCCTCCTGGAAAAGCAGCGTTCGAATCAATCTTCAAGATAGTCTCACCCCTTTTTCTTCTTCTTCTTTTTTTACTTATTCTCAACTTCCCGTAAAAGCACAAACAGATTCATTCACTCAGTTGTGTATACCTCTAAAAAAAAAATGTCCTGTATTCATTATCTCTTATTATCAACCTTGTGCTTAAAGAAAAAAAACACTATTCTCTTTTCTGAAAATAAAAAAACACAAGACTCTTTCCATAAATCATTCTCACTTCCGAACGCAGTGTTGCCAGAATAGAAGAATATAGGATCGAGGCAAAAAGGCCAAACGATGGGACCTGTGAGGCCATTCAGCGCTGGATGGGAAATTGACAATAAAAAGGTTTGAAGGGCGTAACAGGAGGGAAACCTCGCAGTTGTACTAGAAAATAATTGTTAGAAGCTGAAAAGGAAGTTGTCAGAGAGAGAACATGAACGGAGGTACGGCAGAAGGATTGAAAGGGGTTGCGGCTGGGGGCCCAAGGGCCGCTGCAATGAGCCTTAATTAAGTAATGCCTATAGTGCACCGCATAAGGTGCACTGACGGCACTACCACAACAGCGCAGAGGGCCTCTGGGCAAGACACACACAAGATCCGCTCGCTCCATTAGTCTCACCTCTGAGCGAAGGCAACTGCCGACTCGTTCTCTCTCCTGCGGACGGGGGGCATGTACCACACGTCGTACACGATGGCCCACGAGGTCATCATGTCGAAGGCATAGGCGAGGAAGGAGTCTTGGTACCAGAAGGCGTTGCCGTACCGTTGGTCGAATCTGATGGCGATCGGGTAGATCACGCTGTCGATCTGGGGATTGGATATGCGAAGGAAATGTGGTAATGGAAGCTGTCAGGTCGGTCGTTCAGGGCTGAATGGGAAAATCATAGAAAAAAAAATCATATTTATAATAAAAGGAAAATATTGGAATTGCACCATGTAACAATTGTCAGGAGAGGGTGGAAAGTAAGTTGGAAGTAGGAGAATATGAACGGAGGTACTGTCAAAGGAATTAAAGGGGCTGCAGACAAAGGCTAAAGAAGACTTTTCAAAGAAATTTTAGTAATACCTACAGTGGACCACGCTAGGCACACTGACAGCACTGGTAAAATAGATTGGACAATTGTTGCAAGTTATGAAACGGTTTCATTTTATTCTTTCATTTATCAAATACATGACTAGAGTGTTACAAATTTCATGTTGAAAAATCAATAGATAGACGCCATTCGTTTTGTAATTTCTCAGTGTACGAAATTGATGTACGTGATTTAAAAGCATAAGCTGTATTGAATTTGGTTATTCATTTACATATTCTCTTCTGAAATGAAATCACCTAATAAAATAGTTCGATTTTGAGCTGTATGGCTACTTGAAATTAAATCGGGTTCATAACTTCATAGATGATTTCCCGATGAAGGAAAGGACTGACGTTTTTGTTTCATATAACCTTATGTGGCTCGTTTCTGATATTACTTACTAAAAAAAATGTCATTGCATCCTACAATCTTACCTCAAAAGCTCCTTTTTTGAACTGCATAACTGCAGTGTTGTTCACGCAGGTCCCCTCGGGGTAGATGAGAATCGGAGGCAGCTTGGTGTTCTGCGCATGCGCCTGCAACCTGGGTGTTTAGGAATGGGAAATTGATGGCACGGTAGTTGGTATTAATAAATGGGCCGTTTGAACGCTATAAGGTTGTATTCTGCATCGGTAGTACAATAACGGCTTTTCTTCAATATGGTGAATCATGAGATTTTGTTATCTCTCTCTCTCTCTCTCTCTCTCTCTCTCTCTCTCTCTCTCTCTCTCTATATATATATATATATATATATATATATATATATATATATATATATATATATATATATATATATATATATATATATATACGTGTGTGTGTGTTTGTGTCGCGTATGAGGACAATTCACGACTAGTTCCCATATGCTTTTATTTAACGAAATAACACAACCCTTCAGTTGTTTATACACACACACACACACACACACACACACATATATATATATATATATATATATATATATATATATATATATATATTGTAAAGAGAGAAGGGGGCGTTTGAACTGAATACAAAAGAAAAATATGTATGCAAAAATTCATGTAAATATATCAAACATTATTACTTTCCTAGGTAATTAATGTAGTCTTCTATAAAAATATAGATTTAAACATGTAACAGAAATAACATTGGAGAATTATAAAAAAAATTTAATTAACAATTGCAACAGACTCAAAACGAGGAAAAATTCAGCTTACTGAAAAAAAAACCTACTTATTGAACGTAGCATTTCTGTCCTTGACTTCGCTTCTTTCAAACCAGATGTGCCCAGAAGACTTCGAAAGAGCCGTCATGAACATCCCCAAAAGTCCCGTGGCTTTTTGGCCCACCTGGAACAAGCAGTGAAGTTTACCTTTCGTCAGGAGTATTGCAAAGACTTATTGGTTGCATTATCATTTCGCCAAGTTGTCATGAGTTAATATTTCATAAAATAATTAAGGTTGTTAAAAAGGTGCCTTTTCATATCAATCGTCATTTTCGTTATTTATCACTTTCATTAACATTTCTCTCAGTTGTCATTATCATTTAACATGATAATTAAGGTTGTTGTTATAAATATGGCTTTTTATATAAAAATAAATCTTTATTTTCGTGATTTATCATGAAAATATAGTCAGCATAATAAACAAGGTTATTAAAAAGGTGCCTTTTAATATCAACAAATCGTCAATTTCGTATTTAATCACAGGGCCACAATCTAGCCATATCCTAATCAGTCGACATCATTGTGATTCCAGTTTACCCACCATATCGTAGCACTGATCCGTCGCCAAGACCATGGAATCTATAGGGGAGCTGTGGTTGGCAACAGCTATGCCGTGGGTCGGTCGATTTTCTGGGTTGTGGAACCTTTGGGATGGGAAATCAGGTTTCAGTTGTCAGATATCAATTCGGTTTATTGGATTATTGAAATATTCAGGACAGTATGTATGTCTCATAAAGCATAAATGAGAGTATGCAGCCAAGAGAGAGAGAGAGACTCCTTAAACCCAGTGAAAATTAACTGAAGATAAAAGAACAGCATGGAAAACTATTTATTGTTTAATATCATTACCACAAGAAGGCCCTCTGGTTTGTGGAACCTTTGGGATGGAAAATCGGGTTTCAGTTGTCAGAAATCAATTCGATTTATTGGGTGACTGAAATATTCAGGATAGTACGTATGTATGTCTCATAAAGCATAGAGGAGAGTAAGCAGCCTAGAGAGAGAGAGAGAGAGAGAGAGAGAGAGAGACTTTAAACCCAGCGAAAATTAACTGAAGATAAAAGAATAGCATGGAAAACTATTCAATGTTTTATATCATTACCGCAAGATGGCCCTAGTTGTACTATATAAACACGAAATCACCTGGTTTGTCGTTGGCACATAAATACGAACACAGACATCACCGAAAAGGGATTAAACTCGCGACCGGTACCTGGCCACAACAGAGAGAGACCCAGCGACAAAGTCGAAGCACCACGTGACGACCCAGGCGTTGACCTTCGACTTGAAGTCCCCTTCGGGGAGGAACCCGACGGCCGAGCAGAGGACGGTGAGGGTCACGACGCTGAGGAACAGCACCAGAAGTCTCATCGGGACCAGGAAGAAATAGCGGATGATGACGCCCACCATCCAAAACACCGTCAGGGAGGGACTCATTCGGAGGTTCCTTGTGTGCATCGTCCTTCGGGAGGATGGAACGGAGATGTGTGGGACTGAGAGGGACTTGCAAACTTATTGGAAAAATGACTCTCGTGTTGACTCGTTCAATGCAAATTACAGCATACAGTTAAAAGAGATTGTCAGTGACATGCTAATAGGTAAAATTCATTATTTGTCTCTTTATCTGTTTATGATTCGTTTCCTTTTATTAATAAGAATTTTTATTTGACAAAGTAGTGAGTTAATAAGCAGTTAAAATTTGAAGTTACCTTTCTCACTGTGAGGTTAAAGAAAATCAAAGCAAATTAAGATCAAAGGGAATGAAAGATGTTCATATTGCGAAAAATTATTACCCATAAACGTCATTAAAATCTCTGAAACTTCAAACAACTATTCTCACAATCTTTTACTAATTACTGTAGCAAACCTAAAAGTTACCTGCAAAAAAAAAAAAAAACTCTATGAAGGTGTGTACATTGTTAGATGCACCTAGGAACCATGTTTCATGACCAGTAAAATACTTTCTCTATTTTCCAAGGGTACTTGATAGGATAAAACATCTTTTTTTTTTCATTTCCCTCTAGAATGTTCATTGGAGTAAGACACATTGCAGTCATTGGTTCTATTTTCTAAGACTGCTAGGTCGATCAAAAAAAAATAATTCCTCTGTAGAATGTTCATTGAAGTAAGACACACTGCAGCCATTTCTGAAAATGTGTAACATATAAAAGAGAAAATGTTTATTCCTATCATTGTATCTATAGCAACGCCCTCCCCCTCCCCCACCACCACCCCCGCCCCCCACCACCACCCCGCCGCAAGAAATGTTGAATCACATTTTTGGAAAATGTGTACCACGAAGAAGAGATAAATTCTTATCATACCTGGGAATGTGTTTCAGGCAAAACAGAATCATTCCAGTACCAACCTGGAAAGCATGTTCCAGGTCCGAAGCTCGGATGGACTGAAGCTCTGGTTGACGCAGTCCTGTACAACGGCCCTCATGCCAGCAGCCATGTAAGGCATGGCATCCTCGAAAGCGTAGGACCCTTCGTGGGAATAGGATCCCGCGTGAGGTGATTCAGGATCTATCACTGCTGCACTGAAAAGGAGGAGACAGATAAGGTAAGTTAGCCGAAGTTTTTAGTGGAGAGAATAACGTCCTTTTCCCACAACGAAATCGAACTGTGAAAGAACCTTGTCGAATTGATTTGAATATAGAATTTAGGCCAAAAGGCCAAACACTGGGACCTATAAAGTCATTCATCGCTGAAACGGAAATTGACAGTAAAAAGTATAAAAGGTGTAACAGGAGGAAAACCTCGCAGTTGCATTATGAATCAATTGTTAGGAGAGGGTGGGAAGTAAGATGGAAGAAAGAAAATATGAAAGAAGGTAAAGTAAAAGATACGAAAGGGGGTTGCAGCTAGGGGACGAAGCCACGCTGCAAAGAACCTAAAGTAATGCCCACCGTGCACCGTATCAGATGCACTGGCGGCACTAACCACCCTATGGGGGAAAGAAAAAACCTTGCTAAAAAATGTTGACGGACTCCGTCCCTGAATTCAAAATGTTGTTCTTCTTTTAACGCAGTAGAAATTGTGGTCCTGAAACTTGAAAATCAAAAGGCGAAAGCAAATTTGGACTGATCAACTCAAAAATTGCAAGTGCATACTATAATCATGATATAAATATGTTTTACATGTGAAAAAGTGCCAGCAAGCATTGCCATTCGACTCTAAAGTAAAATGTCGAATGTTGTAACAGTGAAAAGCAGATGACTCGAATTTTTGAAGGAGTGAATGCAATGAGAATTGAAATGCCAGCAATTCCAGCATATACTTTTGCATATCCATGTATGATAGCTGAGTGAGATTCTATATGAAAAGAAAATGACTTAAGACTAGTAAGTAAATCGTACTCAAAGGTGTGAGGGAACTACAGTGTATGTTCTAACTACTTTGCAAGCACTTCACAATCAAGTATAGCAATTTAGAACACTGGTCAAACGGAATGAGTCTCAATTAGTCTCAGATGATATTGAAAATCAAATCTTTCATTATGAGATGAGAATGAAGGGGGAACTTAGCAGCTTTTGAGACGTGATTTCAACATTTAAAGAATGGTGTTTAATGCAATTGTGAACAATTCGACCAAATTTTGATGAAAATCAAACTATTGTCTCTAGGAATCTGGTAGCTCCAGAAATTAAAACAAAATTACGATAACGATTATGGATATAATGACATGACTTCTGAGCATGACCGTAGCTATATGGGGATACAATCCACAATGAAGTAAAATCCTCTTGTAGTTTAAAACATATATTTCTTGTACAGGATTAAAGCTTTCGACCATCAACTGTGGTCTTGTTCACTAAAATGAACAAGACCACAGTTGATGGTCGAAAGCTTTAATCCTGTACAAGAAATATATATTTTAAACTACAAAGAGGATTTACTTCATTGTGGATTGTATCCCCATTTACTTAGAGGTACGACATAGTACCTGGCTTCTGCATATATATATATATATATATATATATATATATATATATATATATATATATATACACACACACACACACACACACACACACATATATATATATATATATATATATATATATATATATATATATATATATATCACACTTACCAATTGCCTTCACCATCTTTTCGTAAATCCTCCCCACCCTCTCCTACTTCTTCTTCTTCCTCTTCCTCCACGAGAGGAGGGATGGCGACGCTAGCGAAGTGGAAGACTCTGTCCAGCACCGCTACGTACTTCCTACGGAGCCTCAGTCTCCTGCCGACGGAGGCGACGACGAGGAGGCAAAGGAAGACGATCCTTTGGCCCCAGATTATGTATGGCAGCAGGAACTCCCAGACGCCGAGGGAGAGCAGGAGGGATTCGTAGCTCTTCCTCAGCACGTAGGGACTCCAGGCTTCGAGCTCCATCTCGAGGTCTGAGAGGTCAGTGTTCTAGCTGAGTTAAGGGATGAGTCTACACACACAAAGATATATATATATATATATATATATATATATATATATATATATATATATATAATCATATGTTACAGTCAACATGCGTAATCAGTCATTACGCGTAATGACTAAAACTTTTAGTCATTTCACGTAATGGCTGAAATTTAGGGTCAGGCATTTCACGTAATGACTAAACTGAATTTTAAGAATTTAGAAATAGCAATGTTATTTTGTTCATTATTTAAAATCAATCGTTGTACACTTGACAAACAATATTCAAATTCAACAACAAACAAACAAATTCAGAAAAAAATCTCACTTTCGAATTATTTTTACACAACACTTTCTTATTAAAATCAACTGTAAGAGTCGAAGCATTTTCATTTCTATATCATTTACTTGTTTTTGCAGTCCAAACAGCTATGACAACGGCTAGAGCATTTTATCTTGCTTTTGTAGCACTTACAACGATTACTTTCACAACGTCTGTTCCCGGCACAATTGCAACGAACAAAACCTTGGCCACCAGATTTCGATTCTTTTGTTACAGCTTGGCGTAAAGATACTTCCTGTGAACTATTTACATCACTTTCTTTTAACAGCTTTTGAGGACAGAGATCAAACTGATTGCGTGAAAACCTTGCTTTCAACATTCCAGATTTTACACTAATTTTGTACATGTCTAGATTTGTGTCTAGATTCTGAAAATTAAGCCGGAGTACAAAATTATATTATTTTAAAGAAAAACAACAGATAGTATACGATAAATATAAGTTATTATAGATTACGTTAATCTAAGTATGATAAATTGATAGCAATTTAAATAAAACATTACAATAATATGGTAAAAACAGAAAAAAGGGGGAGGGTTATTACCACTGTGTTGGAGAGGGCAGGTGGAGGCGGACTGAGGAGGGAGGTAAGGTAGAAAAAGAAGAAAAGTCTGGAGTGAAGCCTTAAGTGTCTGAAGATTGAGACGAAGCATTGGAGGGAGTATTGAAGATAGCTAACGGATAAGAAGTACTTTGATTGTTTAGTTCCGGCCTAATGTGGTGTATAACTAGCGATTCGAGAATTTAAACATAATTTGAAGCATTACGCGTGTTGACTGAAACCTTGTCAGGCAACTAGTGTAATGACTGATTACGCATGTTGACTGTAACATGTTTATATATATATATATATATATATATATAATATATTATATATATATATATATATATATATATATATAATCACGAAACAGTAGCCAAGATGGCTGCAATCAACAGTACTTTACATATTTATTGTTAGAAACGTTTGGTGCTACCTAAACACATCGTCGGTCTGTAAAATTGAATATTCATATTAATTCTCTTAATTCAAAATCTAAATTAAAAACAATAGTACATTATTTAAACTTTTAAAAAAATTAAGAAGCACTTGCCCTAGGCGTTCTCTGGACATGCGTGAGCTTATGGTCTACTTTAGAAAATTCTTTCTTCATTTTTCTTCTTACCAATTTTCCTCATTTTAAAGAATATAACGATTGTTTTTAATTAGGTTTTATTTTGAATTAAGAGAATTGATATGTACCTTTCATTTTTACAGACCGATGATATGTTTAAGTAAAGCGAAAAGTTTTTAACAATAATTAGTACTGTTGACTATCGTCTTCTTTGGCTCCTGCTTCCTGATGTATACTTCCGCCTGAATATATATATATATATATATATATATATATATATATATATATATATATATATATATATTCGTGTGTATGCGTGCATACACACGAGTTTTTGTTTCAGTAAAAGTAAACCGGGATAACCCACCCTCATTTGTCAAATAAAAAAAAAATACTCCTTATCAATCCGCATTAATCAACAGCACTCAATATCACTCACCTCATTCACAAGGAAAATGGAAACAGTGAAATGAGAACACTTTTTAAAATCCTTTTACGACAGAAATACCTCTCCTTCCTCTAGATCTTACTTTGCGACTAATGTTTTCGAGTTTAGACAGAGCGAGTTCGTACTGGCAGCCTTCTACTGTATAGTGTGTCCGGGCAGACACTGAAGGAAGGTCATATTCCTTTATCTCCATCCTTAAATTTTTCTCATCTTAATCTTTATACGCTATCTGTGTGTGTGTTATCACTGATTATTGTGGTTACCTTCAATCGATTTTTTTTATTTGCACATCTATAAAGAATGCGTATATGCGTCTGTGTTATATATATATATATATATATATATATATATATATATATATATATATATATAATATATATACATACATATATATGTGTGTGTGAGTGTGTGTAGATACTAAGGTATAGGCTACTTATACAATCATTCCCACACACATAACTACACGTGTGTGCGTGCGCGCAGCATATATATATATATATATATATATATATATATATATATATATATATATATATATATACTATATATATATATATATAGATATATATATATATATATATAATATACGATATATATATATATATACATCATATCATATATATATATATAGATATATATATATATACTATATATATACATATCTATATATATATATATATATATATATATATATATATATAAGTATATCATATATATATATACATATATATCTATATATATATATATATAGGCTAATAAAAGGAGCCCATAAAAACACCAAAATGTAGAGAGAAAAGTACTATATTTCAGAGACTGCTGTCTCTCTCTTCAGGTATATGAATGAGAAAAGTTTACAGAAAAGGTGGTATTTATACCAAGAGATTCGTCCACAAGTAAGCCAATTTAGGTCACCCCGCTGATAATCTTCCTTTAATCTTCTTAAGCGTTGGTTGAATGAACACTGCGTCGACGATGTCCGATGTCCAATTCCCTTTTGAGATGTTCATTACCTGCTTCTCTTTTATTAAGGCCGATTCCATCATTTGACTCTTGTACCGGCAGTTGCTGCTATAAATTACACGTGACATATTCCAGTTTATTCTATGGTTATGTTCATTTATATGATTGAAAATAGCCGAGTTCTGTTGTCCATACCTAACTGACCGTTTGTGTTGTATTAATCTCTGGGGAAGTGATTTACCTGTAAATCCGATGTAAGATTGGTCACAGTCCTGGCATGGGATCTCATATACCCCAGAGTCTTTGGGCGATGTCTTTTGTTGGACGTTAATCAGGGATTTGGCTAAGGTATTTGGGTAGGTAAATGCAAAAGGGTGGATTTCCCAAGGGTGTGAGTTACTCTCTTAATCGTCTCCAGGTGGGGAATTTTTATTTTATTGTTGGGTGTGTCTCTGGTCTTGTCTTTAGGGGGTCGGTAGAAAATTACGTTTGCTTTTTGAATTGCTTTCTCAATTATATGGTCAGGATACTTTAAAGATGAAAGTTGCTTGCGAATTAGTTCAAATTCTTTTTCCAGGAAATCTGGGGAACAAATTCGTAAGGCTCTTAAGAATAGGTTGCTAGCTAGACTTATCTTGATAGTATTGTCATGATAGCTAAAGTAGTGAATATATGAAAGTGAGAACGTTGGTTTTCTGTATATGGTAAATTTGTATTCTGTCGTGTCTCTGATTATTAAAACATCAAGAAAAGGAATTTTGTTGTCTGTTTCCCATTCAACTTTAAATTTGATGCTGGGCACTAATGCGTTTAATTTTGAGAGGAATTCATTAAAATTACCCCACTTATTATCCCAAAATGTTAGTATGTCATCCACAGCATGTTTTTGGGTTTTATTGCATTTATTACTGTAGTTTCAAAGTATTCCATGTACAGATTGGCTAAAATAGGACTTAAAGGACTACCCATACTACACCCGAATTTTTGCTTGTAGAATGATTCCCCGAATGAAAATACGTTATTAGATGCACATAATTCAACTAACTTTATTATTTTGTCAAGTGCCAAAGGGAAATGATCTGAATAGGGGGATAATTTTTCCCTCAGATCATTTCCCTTTGGCACTTGACAAAATAATAAAGTTAGTTGAATTATGTGCATCTAATAACGTATTTTCATTCGGGGAATCATTCTACAAGCAAAAATTCGGGTGTAGTATGGGTAGTCCTTTAAGTCCTATTTTAGCCAATCTGTACATGGAATACTTTGAAACTACAGTAATAAATGCAATAAAACCCAAAAACATGCTGTGGATGAGATACGTGGATGACATACTAACATTTTGGGATAATAAGTGGGGTAATTTTAATGAATTCCTCTCAAAATTAAACGCATTAGTGCCCAGCATCAAATTTAAAGTTGAATGGGAAACAGACAACAAAATTCCTTTTCTTGATGTTTTAATAATCAGAGACACGACAGAATACAAATTTACCATATACAGAAAACCAACGTTCTCACTTTCATATATTCACTACTTTAGCTATCATGACAATACTATCAAGATAAGTCTAGCTAGCAACCTATTCTTAAGAGCCTTACGAATTTGTTCCCCAGATTTCCTGGAAAAAGAATTTGAACTAATTCGCAAGCAACTTTCATCTTTAAAGTATCCTGACCATATAATTGAGAAAGCAATTCAAAAAGCAAACGTAATTTTCTACCGACCCCCTAAAGACAAGACCAGAGACACACCCAACAATAAAATAAAAATTCCCCACCTGGAGACGATTAAGAGAGTAACTCACACCCTTGGGAAATCCAACCCTTTTGCATTTACCTACCCAAATACCTTAGCCAAATCCCTGATTAACGTCCAACAAAAGACATCGCCCAAAGACTCTGGGGTATATGAGATCCCATGCCAGGACTGTGACCAATCTTACATCGGATTTACAGGTAAATCACTTCCCCAGAGATTAATACAACACAAACGGTCAGTTGGGTATGGACAACAGAACTCGGCTATTTTCAATCATATAAATGAACATAACCATAGAATAAACTGGAATATGTCACGTGTAATTTATAGCAGCAACTGCCGGTACAAGAGTCAAATGATGGAATCGGCCTTAATAAAAGAGAAGCAGGTAATGAACATCTCAAAAGGGAATTGGACATCGGACATCGTCGACGCAGTGTTCATTCAACCAACGCTTAAGAAGATTAAAGGAAGATTATCAGCGGGGGTGACCTAAATTGGCTTACTTGTGGACGAATCTCTTGGTATAAATACCACCTTTTCTGTAAACTTTTCTCATTCATATACCTGAAGAGAGAGACAGCAGTCTCTGAAATATAGTACTTTTCTCTCTACATTTTGGTGTTTTTATGGGCTCCTTTTATTAGATGGAATTCTGTTGTTACAGAACACTTTTACCAGTCATATATATATATATATATATTTGTGTGTGTGTGTGTGTGTGTCGTGACAGTAACTGACTGTCTGTGAGTAAAATGCGAAGTAACTCCAAGTAAATCCTTACTTAAAGAGCAGTCCCATGTTTCCATTCACCTTCATCCGTAGCAACATGACGCCGTTACGTAACTTAGAGATAAACACGTTCTAGCTAACTCACTATCAAGAGAATGTTTTGCAGTCTACTTTACTCTGCCACTGATATCTTATCTCTACGACCTAGAGTAGGGTAATAGATTACGAGAGTAGGTATGCGATAGGGCAGATTTTAGTTGTTGACTTCAAACTGAGTCACGTGGTACTACTACGAATTCTTCTTAAGCCTTCTGAATTATCTGGAGAAGTAGACCTTCATAATGGTAGCAATACCAACTAAGTTAAATCCCTGCAATACCAGATGACAAATCAATAAATCAAGCTGCCTTTTATCTAAAGAGTTCCAGACTTTCTTTAAACTGAATGATTTCGTTAAAAAAATGTTTTATACACTTCAATTGAGAAATAGACCTATATACCTCTCTCCAGATCGAATCTGATAGACTGACTTATTTATTTTGTACAAACCTGCGTCGTAATCTGAGTTTTTAAAGAAGCCAAGTTATTCGACGATAGTGTGACATCACTGTACGTAACTAACGCAAACGAAAGAGCGTACAGATATATGAAAGAAAGATAAATGCTACTTGATGCAAAGTTTGTCGAAAGAAGCTAACAAAAAAGACAGATGTAATCTTGAGCGTCACAGTCCTACGACCAGTCCCAGTTAACTAGTACTTCTTGGTCAGTTGGCTTAGATTTTGTCTTTACGTGAATGCGTCTAAAATGTTGCTAACGCTTCGTTATCTCATTTTGATTGATTGATTTATTCTTTAAAGTAAAGTGAACTTTCTTGACTATAGTAATGTTCCAAAAAAAAAAAATGCTCTGCCATTCGATAGACCGCATGTGTTCGATTTACTTCAGTCAGGTTCATCGTGAAACTGGACAGTCAGTCAGTACTAATAATTTAGTTCGGTGTCATTTTGACCGTGAGTTGACAGCTAGTCTAGTCTTTTGTCATATAAGTGTCACGGGCGGTTTTTCCCCGCCATGACATTAAGATACGAAAAGAATAATACTATTGTACATATACATATACACTTTTGTCAGTCTTCTTGCCTGGAGACACAGGTTGGAGAATGGTACTGTGTCATAGTTGACACGGTGGGTATGAAGACTGACGTTTACGCTGCCTGGAAAATAGGGTAGGCCTGTCCTACCTGCTATTACATGATATTCCTTGTGTGTATGGGTCTTACTGCTGATGAGGCCAGGTGAGGTCTTCCCACTGGGAGGCAATTGAAGTGATGATTTCCATTTTAGGGGTATTGAAGAAAATTCCTGGTATTCAGCTTGTTTCTTTATTACTCATTACATCATGCCAAATTTCTCCCAGGCCTAGTCTCCTGGACTTGGTTAATTTACCTAGTCTTCAGAACTCCTGGACTAGATTTCTGGACTAGATCCCCTGGACTAGATCCCTTGCAAGGGATAGATAATCATTTGTATTAATATTTGGTAAAATAGCCAAAATGAAGAGCGGACAGGTTGACGACCCCTCACACGAAAGCATTCGTGATTCTTACATGTGTTGCTAGTGTTACCAAACTGCAGACGAAAGATTCAGGGCAGCGTCCCCATACTCAAAGTGAGAAAAAACAAAACAAGGGACTGGCTACACTGCCACACTCGTGTTCACAACAAAAACGAAAACATTTTATAGTTCCAATCATTTTACAACAGCAGTGTAAAGATATTAGAGGAGGATGATGAATCAATTCCTAAATAAATCACTAATAATTAAAGTAATATTTTTTCCATTACAAAGCTTTTCCCTCGGGGAAGAATTGATTCATGTCCACTCTAATATCAAGGACAACTTTCCCTAACGGAACCAAACAGCTCCTTAGATGGGTCTGCGACTGTGGAAAAACAGGTCTTGTACACTAGAAACAAGCAACAATCTCAACTAGAGACTAAAGGGGCTCTTGCAACAACATAACACAAGGATTTACTTGAGTACTAAATGGGGACACTACCCTATAGGTGTGCGTTCAATACAGCTTTCCTAATAGCTTTGTGTAGCCTAATACTGGGGTTAGATTGACTCAACTTACACAGGATGTCACATCACTCTGCAACAAAAGAGTTCTCCACATGTGAAGACAGAATTTACTCCTATTGAGGCGTCCTAATGATTATCAAACTCACCAGCGCTATTGGCTAGAAACGACTCTAAATTTGAATCTAAAAGGGGTTTGGAAAGTGGTGTACTCTATCCTCTAAGGTGTACCAAACCAGTACCACAAGAGCAAAACTCTGACAATTTCCTATAAGACAAGACCCATAAGACCACAATCGCATTCCCAACCAGGGCACTATGTGAATTCTTGTACAAAATGTTTTACATTATACCTTTGTTCATTACTTGGAATGTGAGACATATGTGGTGTAGACATTATGGATGGTTGAGTGTTATTATGTTTGGGTGTAAAGTGTTGTATTGTCCCCTGTATGTCAACCAACTTCTGGTCCAAGTCCTTGATTTGATTTGATAAATCTCCCACTTGAGACCAAACGTCCTGGTAGGATTGAGTGAAGCTCTTAACTGTTTGTAATGTTTGTTGTGTTTCTTGTTCTAATTGACTTGGATCAATATATGATTCATCAGTACCAGTCGCCATTGTTACAATATTTCAAACACTTACATATATATAATCAAATAACAAAATGCAAACTACATTAAGAGACAATACCATGCAATCTGTTACTATAGAAATAATGAATATGCATGTAAATAAGTCATGACCTTAATCAGACAAAAATCAACAATATTGCATAAAGAAATGCATACAATACGACAAAACATTAAAAGTGACCTACATACTATATAGGCACAGTGGGTCCAGATCAATAGCACTGGGCTACAGATCCAACACAGCTGCCACCAAATGTCGCGGGCGGATTTTCCCTCACCATGACATTAAGATACGAGAATAAGAATAATAATATTAGTACATATACATATACACTTTTGTCAGTCTTCTTGCCGGGAGACACAGGTTGGAGAATGGTACTGTGTCATAGTTGACACGGTGGGTATGAAGACTGACGTTTACGCTGCCTGGAAAATAGGGTAGGCCTGTCCTACTTGCTATTACATGATATTCCTTGTGTGTATGGGTCTTACTACTGATGAGGCCAGGTGAGGTCTTCCCACTGGGAGGCAATTGAAGTGATGATTTCCATTTTAAGGGTATTGAAGAAAATTCCTGGTATTCAGCTTGTTTCTTTATTACTCATTACATCATGCCAAATTTCTCCCAGGCCTAGTCTCCTGGACTTGGTTAATTTACCTAGTCTTCAGAACTCCTGGACTAGATTTCTGGACTAGATCCCCTGGACTAGATCCCTTGCAAGGGATAGATAATCATTTGTATTAATATTTGGTAAAATAGCCAAAATGAAGAGCGGACAGGTTGACGACCCCTCACACGAAAGCATTCGTGATTCTTACATGTGTTGCTAGTGTTACCAAACTGCAGACGAAAGATTCAGGGCAGCGTCCCCATACTCAAAGTGAGAAAAAACAAAACAAGGGACTGGCTACACTGCCACACTCGTGTTCACAACAAAAACGAAAACATTTTATAGTTCCAATCATTTTACAACAGCAGTGTAAAGATATTAGAGGATGATGATGAATCAATTCCTAAATAAATCACTAATAATTAAAGTAATATTTTTCCCATTACATAAGTAAATCTACCTCTTAACTCTGTGTTTCATTCTATGGGTGAGGTATTTGTTTTTTCATCTTTATGTTAGTGTACCTACCTTACTGGCCAATATATAAGTAATATAGAAAGAAGAACGTCAAAATAGCAAGAAACTGTATGCTGATAAAGACCGTTGATGAGAAAGGGTTGGCCACGGGCTGGAAAACCGCAAATTTAAACGTGGGGCTCATAACTCACACAATAGGCCATATTCTCATCGCATTTACAATAATGTCCCAAATTTTTTTTATATCCATGTCATTTCGCACAGAAAAACTTCATTATTAACATTATTTTTCTCTTTAGTCTTCTTAATTAATATCCTTTTTCACAGTCCTGCAATAGTAGTAGTATTAGACGGGATTTGCCTTTGAAACTGATCCCTTGCCTGTTTTATTCCTCCTTTGTTTATTTTTGTTTAAAATTCTTCTCTCTGAAATACCACAATTCTTTTAGAAATTAATCCCTATTTTCAACTTCCCGCCTCAATAGATCTGCAAATAATAGCTATCAATTCCTCTTTATTTTCCTGATATGGCTGCTGCACAAAACTATATCTATTTTTAATCTCATTGTATGCTGGGCAGTAGAGTAAGAAATGCGCTAAATTTTCATTTTTGTTTTCCTCACAGCACAAACTTTTGCATCTTATCCTTTTATTCTATTTCTGTCATTTAATCCTAGTGTACCTAGTCTGGCCCTACTGATCAACATTGTTTTTTCAGTGTTGGTGGGTCTGAATTCTTAAAAATTAAAAGAAAAAGAATTTTTAGAAGAAACTTTAAATTAGCATTTTCTTATACCGATAAAGCCAGAATCTGGGACACAGTGAAGTGGAAAGAAGACTTGGAAAATAAAGTGACCGTAAATATATATATAAAATGTGGAAAAGAGAAATAAAAGATGAAGAAATTTATGACAATACTGTTGGTTCGATACTTCTCTTTAGAGCCAGAACCAACTCTTTACATTTAAATATAGCAAAAAGGCACCAGAATGGGAGCACCTGTTGTCCTTTTTGTCATAATATAGAAGAAGACATATTTCATTTCCTACTATATTGTTGTACTTATAAAGAAGAACTAATTAAAGCAATTGGACTTCAGCAACCTTATGAAGAAAAGGACAGTTATCTTGTAGGAAAATTTCTATTTACAGGCCATAATGAAATAAGAAAAGAAATCTTATACATGATGTGGGAAAAAAGAGAAAAATAGTGAAAGAGCTAAACGGTTAAAATTAACTCAAGATTAAGAGGCGCCGTTGTAAGAGAATTGCCTCGACCCATAACCATCAACCATCATACCGTAGGGCATTTTATATATTCTTTATATATAACAAGTTGTTTCTGATGTGAAATTATACTCTTAAATTTTAATTTTATCAAAATTCATAAATTTCCGAGTAGGGGATCGCAGAATATCTTGTGCACTGTGCCTACCCTTTATAATAAGATATTAGTACCTAAGTAAATGAGGGTTTACAGTTCGCTTAACTAATTCTATAGTTTATAATAGTATTCTGCTTATATAATCGGTATAATATTATATATTTTAGTCTGATATGGTAAAGCTAACCCCTATGATAAGCCATAAATCTTGAAATGTGCGTTAAGCTTTTGCAACTCCTAATGTCTGCCGTACACCAACCAAAACAGCTGTTAGCCGTCGCCATTGCAGTAATAGTATTTGTATGACGAAATGGGAGCCGAAGGACCTCCGGAGAACGCCTTTTCTAAGGCTGTGGATACTGCCCTCGGCACATTAGAGGCCCCTGCAAAGTGGTTCAGAGGTAGATATAGTTATTTTAGTGTAATGACCGTCAAGCATTTTAAAATAAAAAGAAAGAAGCAGCCGGCAGTCTTCCTAGCCTATTGATGTTTACTTTTGGTGAAGGCTGCCGTAGTTTGGGCTTTTATTGTAATTCCCTAAGGGCTTCTGCTCTGAGAATTCCGTTAAAAACAGTTTAACCAACTTGCATAACATACGTTTGTGTGTAGCCTAACCTAAGCGAGTGTCACCCTGCTTAGCATATCTTAGGTTAGGTTAATGTAATGAAGAATGGCTGGTAACCCAGCTGCTAGGGTAAACAACCCCAATGACTGGCCCAACTCACCGACGGTCACGGCTGGCCACCCTCTGAAAAAGTACTTATAATGTGGCCTGCAACGTAAAAACACCATACAAACAAACAAACCAGAGATGGTCCTCCGTCGTGAGTTGTTGTTGGTGAGAGAAACAGCCAAATACCTTTACTCTCCTTTCGAAGTAAATATTTTCTCCAAAGTTAGCAATTAAGGCCAAATTTAAAGCTTTAAACAGAAGGTAATGAAAAGGGTGGCCAACGCAGTGCAAACTTCACCAAAACACTTTCGAAATTTCTACTTACGATTCAATAACTTAGAAGATTGACGCCATCTCGATGTTTGCGGAGTCGCTTATGTCAACAAACTTCCCATTTCCTGTGCTAAATCCGCACACCACTTTTACCCATAGACGCTGGGGCACTTTCATCACAACAATCGTAAAACGGTCCCTTGCCACAACGTTTTTAAGGAAACTACGGTTTTGGTAGAAGACGACAAAGCATGCACTAGATAATGGTATTTCTACAGAAGCAATCCGCGGTGGCCTAGACTATGGTAATTGGCTTTTTCCTATGTTATTTTACTTACTGAACAAGAATTTAAAGTAATATTTATTCAGACGACTGTAATTAACCCCCAGGGGCCAGTACTAAACATGGAGAAATACATTGGACACCCCAATCCCTAGTGGATGTCGTATCTGCGGTTACGTTCCTTTCAGTTCGTAGGGAACTATTCTTTAGAATTACCCTGCAAGAAACGTAACCGCGGATACGACATCCACTAAGGATCGAGGAGTCCAATGCATTTTGCCGTGCTTAGTACTGGAGTCTGGGGGTTAATTACAGTCGTCCGAATAAATATTACTTAAAATTCTTGTTCAGTAGATAAAACTGCATAGAAAAACCGCAACTGCCACAGTCTGGGCCGCCCCGGATAAGTACCCTAGATCTACCTAGATCATTATTTAAATAAATAGTAAAACATCAATATTTTACATATTTGTGATGATTAATTTGAAAATACTCGTTATTGAAAAAGTAACTCGATTCCTGACTCAAATTTAAGTAATTATTTTTCGGAATTAGAAGTTCTTTTAAGTCCTGTATTATGACGTCACGACATCTAGACTTTCGTACCAATTATAAATGAGTTGCTACACTCAACTTTCTTGCAGAACAGTTTACCAGTTATTCATGCAGATTGTTATCATCTATTCGTGTAATTGTTATATTGTTCCGATACGAATACAAACCATCGGTCCTTTACAATAGGAATGTAACTTGTGGCAGCTGGAACTGGTCGTAAGCTTCGAACAAGGGAGTTTGGTAGTTAACTGCTTGTCCGAGAGTCCGCGCACTGCGACGCGACTGGGAGGTGAAGATCCACTTTGCTTTCGGCCGTGCTGGTTGACAGACGTGTTCTCCACTTCTCTCTGCCCGCCTTTCGTCGTATGCTTTATGTCTTCTCTAACTTGGTTTGCTTTGTGTGTGTGTTAAAATACTGTAAGTACGTGTGCTTTTGTATTCTATTATTAATTGCGATATGGATTCCCGTGAGCTGGAGATGTCCCCACGCCCCCCCATCAGCCGCAGAGTTTGCCCTGGTGTGGAGGGCCGTAAGTGTGGGGCCTTCCGCTCCTTCCCTATAGTGGATCCTCATAAATTGTGTGCTCGGTGCCGAGGGCGCGACTGCTCTCTCGCCGAGCCCTGTGATTTTTGTATATCTTGATCGGAGGAGCAGTGGGTGCTATATGAGGGTAGAGGGAAACAACGTAAGCCTGCCAGGGAGTCCTCGGAAGGTTCTCCAGCGACTCCCTTGGTCACAGACACGTCGTCTTTCTTCCTGCCGCCATCTCAGCTCCTGCGTTATGGCTCCTTCCCCTCCCCGAAGGAGAGGAAGATGAGGAAGGTGTTGTCGTCGTCGTCTTCTTCGTCGTCGCCTGCTGCCACCTCTTCCCCTTCAACTTCCAAGGCGTCTAAGCCAAGGAAGAAGAAGGCTGCCTCCTCCCCCCCTAAGAAGTCTCCTTCGGGAACTTCTAAGGGCCCGTGTCACTCCGGTGGGACGGGGGGGTTCTTCCGTTGGTACTTCCGCAAGGAAGAAGAAAACGGGGACCAGAGGGGTACCGGCTAATACTGGTACTTCGTCACCTGGTGCTAGGGGTTCTGCCGCTACACCAGGTTCCGGCTTGGCCTCTCATTCGCGAGAGGTACTGAGTGTACGGTCACCCGCAGTCAAGGCTCAGGATTCCGAGTTCGCTCGGCGCCAGGACCGAGGCACGGAGTGGAAGACTGGCGAGGGTCGCTCAGGTGACTCCCGCCAGGCAAGCGATCGCTCTCGTAGCGATACGCAGATGACCGTGGTTGACATGACGGTCCCAGACTGGCCTTGGGCTGAGTCTAGGAAGAGGTCCCCTCGATTGCAGGAACCAGCCTCGGCTGGTTCTAGCAGTTTGACACGCCATTAGGACAGGCACCGCTCCCACCACGACAGTGGTCTCTGCAGGTCCCCTGACCGCCTCTTCCATCGGGACCGGGTGGGTAGGGGGACCAGCAGCAGCTCCTCTGACGCACGGGACCGGAGCCGCTGTTCTTGGTCCAGCCGCGCGACCAGGCCTGCAGCTCGATCGCCACCGCGGGTTGGCGATTGCCTGCAGCCCCCCAAGCACACCGATTCTACCGATGAGCGAGGGGGGGAGCATCAGGTCTTCCTCTCCGATTCCTTCAACTTCCTCGGGTTACGCCGGGAAGAGCGAGGCGATCCGAAGTGATCGTGAGGAGCGCGCTCCTCACGGTCCCACCACGACGCCCTACGAGCCAGGCATGGTGTTAGGACTGACCAAGTCGTATGCACAAGTGGCAGGAGGAGACCAGGAGGGGTCTGTCGCTGTTCCTCCTTCTGAAGGAGGAGGGTCTCGAGAGGCGTTCTTGTTGGAGGGACTTGACGGTCCAACTCCGCAAGACGCAGTCACTCCCGAGATCCAGAGGTCGTTTGTAGAGGTTATTGCGCTGATTTGTCAGCACAAAGACCTCTGGGAGGGATTGCCGCTCCCAGCTTCTGAGCCTTCCTCCAGGCTCGAGTCGTTCTGGGGTCCTAAGAAGGAACCCAAGACGACGGTGGGTCTGCCGCGATCGGCTCTGGCTGACTGTGCTGGGCCAGGTGGACTCTCTCGTCTTCGGACAGGAAGGTTCGCTAGGGTCTGGCAGGTCTTCCAAGCTACTTCCCCCGCCTCTACTGAGACAGAGGAGATTCTACGTGCCATCGGAGGACCCCCTGCTGCCCAAACAGGTTAACCCGGAGCTAGCTAGGCTAACTCCGGGGGTGTCTCTGCAGCAGCTCCTGTTGGAGAACTTATGGTTCTCGCAGCAAGAGGCACTCGCCTTGGAGCCAACCGCCATGGTGGCATTCCAAGCAGTCTCCTGGTTACACCTGTGGTCTCTCACAGTGTCTAAGGTCGGGGCCACCTCGGGAAATATCACTCCTGAAGGTGACCCGGCTTTTGGGAGACTGTGCCAGTCTGGAGGTAGAGCCATCTACCTAGCCAACCAGACGGCAAACCTGTGGGCCAACCTGGTTCTTCGGCTTAGGGACGCAGTCCTCAGCCAAGTGACCAGGGCGGCTGGGCGTGAGGCAGCTCTGGGTCTTCGCAACAGACCGGTGCGGAGTTCCTCCTCTCTCTTTCCTGGAGAGATGGTGGACGCTGCGGTGGAGCGATGGCGCACTGATGACAGTGACCGTCTAGTACACCAGGCAGTCTCGAAGGCATCTGGGCAGCCTCGAGCTACTGCGGCCAAGCCCAAGAGCTTGGTTAGCGCTTCCTCTGCAGCCAAGACGATCGCATCGTTGAAGCCCAGGGGAAAGACTGTCTTCGACTTCTTCTAGGGGCGACCGTAACCAGCCCTCCTCCCAGCCCTCCTTCTCACGAGGGGGAGCTGGGAAGAAGCAGCCAAAGAGAGGCGGGAAACGCTAGGGACGACGTTCCCCCTCACCTGCTGCCGGAAGTGGTGGTGCCTGGCGAGCCATTGGGCAACTTGGCAGCGCTATGGAGCGGAGACCTGGATAGTAGACGTCCTTCGGGAGGGGTATCTACTACCCTTTGAGTCTCAGCCACCCCTCACCTCCAACCCTGTCCACCTTCAGACCTAAGTACCTGGAACATCCAAGGACGTAGCACTTCAGCAGGAAGTCCAAGCCATGCTGAGCAAGGAGCTGTGAAGATCGTCAGGGATCGATCACCGGGCTTCTACAGCCGCCCTTTCCTGGTCAAGTCTTCATGGGGCTGGTGCCAGGTGATAGATCTCTCTCCCCCAGAACCGATTCGTTCGCCAGTCTCAGTTCACGATGGAGACGGCACGCTCTGTGCTCAACTCTATCAGGGAGAACAACTTCATGCTTTCGGTGGATTTGAAGGACACGTATTTCCAGATACCCGTTCATCAATCCTCCAGGAAGTACCTCCGCTTCATCCTCGACGGGACGGTGTACCAATTCAGGGCACTTTGCTTCGGTCTCTCAACTGCCCCACAGGTGTACACGCGAGTGTTCACTCTGGTGTCTGCTTGGGCCCACTCGTCTGGGATACGTCTTTTGGGGTATCTCGACGACTGGTTAGTCCTGAGTTGCTACAAGACAAGGATCGACTCCTCGAGTTCTGCTACAATCTGGGGATCGTGGTGAACTTCGAAAAGTCAGATCTCGAGCCCAAGCAGAGGATGAAGTACACCCAGACTTGGCGGAAAGGCTCTTCAACCTAAGGGGGCGTCCAGTCGTGGATCTGTTCGCCACCCGGCACAACAGAAAACTTCAGGTTTCATACAATCAACTTACCTGTCAGATATATACTTAGCTAAGACTCCGTCGTCCCCGACAGAAATTCAAATTTCGCGCCACTCGCTACAGGTAGGTCAGGTGATCTACCGGCCTGCCCTGGGTGGCAGGACTAGGAACCATTCCCGTTTTCTATCATATTTTCTCTGTCGCCGGTGGTATCAACATTGTTGTTACTACCTCTTGACTGGAATTCGCTTTTCAAGACTTTTTGATCAACTTTATTGGATTTTTTGGTGACGTACCTGGATCATTGTTTTGGCATTCGCTACCGTGGACTGGATTTGGACTTGCTTTTGATTTTTCTGCTAGAATGTCTGATTCAAGTGTTAGTGTGAGAGTGTGTGTGAATGTAGGCTGCAAGGTGAGGATACCGAAGGCTTCGGTTGATCCTCACACTGTATGTCGTAAGTGTAGGGGGTTTGATTGTTCTTTAGCTAACACCTGTAATGAGTGTGAAGAAGTTAGAGAGGGATAGAATTAGACGGGCTGCACATAAGGGTGTAAGTACAAGGCCTATTGAGCCTTTTTCTGAGTCTAACTCTCCTGTTATTAATTATTTTTATACATTCAACTTCCCTGCCAGATATATACTTAGCTATAGACTCCGTCGTCTCCGACAGAATTTCAAATTTCGCGGCACACGCTACCGGTAGGTCAGGTGATCTACCGCCCTGCCCTGGGTGGCAGGACTAGGAACCATTCCCTTCCCGTTTTTCTAATCAGAATTCTTCTGTCGCCCGGGCCATCAACATTGTTGTTGGTTCCTCTCGATTGGTTTTTCTTTTTTCACCGGCAATTGATCTTCTTGACCGACTTTTGGTGACGTATCTGGATTGTTGGATTGGCATACGCTTTTGTGGACTGTTTTGTGGACTTGATTTTGGAATTTTCTTTAATAATGTCTGACTCTGGAATGGTTGTGAGACGTTGTGTGAATGTAGGCTGTAAGGTGAGGTTGCCGAAAGCTTCGGTAGACCCTCACACGGTATGCAAGGGTTGCAGGGAGTATGAATGTTCTTTTACTAATACTTGTAAGGAATGTGAGAACTTGAGTGAGAACGAATGGAAGAATCTAACTAATTATTTAAAAAAGTTAGAGAGAGAAAGAGTGAGGAAGGCTTCTTATAGAAGTTTAAGTAGTTCTAGATCTGAACTAATTCCTAGCTTGGGATCTTCCCCAAGGGTAAGTATTGCTACTTCTCCTTCCATTGCAGCCCCTTCTCCTATTGCAGAACCTGTAGATTCAGCAAAAGAACTTGCGGATCTAAAAGCAGCCTTCAAGTTGATGGAAAACAAAATGGCTGCCATACAAGGTAAGGCTAGTGATTATTCAGTGGACAGTGATATGAGTGTCCCCAGTGTAGTGGAGGGGGCATCTGGTCGGCTCAGCAACGCTCCTAGGTCTAGACCTCTTCCAAGCTCACATGCCCAGAGGAGAAGGAATGTCGAAAACCGAAAGGAGGTTGTGGAGAATCCCCACCGATCAGGTGTCCCTTCGGCGGTTTCTGTGACACCCCAGACTGCCAAGGATCGCTATTGTAAAAGCGTCCTGCGTGAGTGTTTTTCGTCGTCGGGATCTTCATCTCCGAGACGTGATTGGAGAGATTCAGATCGATCTCGGCCACTCAAGAGGAGTTGGAAGGCTCCGACTATTGATTCGAGCAGAAAAATTCCCTGAGGAGTCTCCCTCGGGAGTGAAGAAGGCAAGAAGAGCCATTCTTTCAACCAGATGAGAGGAGGCAGGAGGTGGAGGCTATGGACTCCTCCCCTCCTCCTTCCCCTCCTCCCGAAGAGGATAAAGAGGAGGTTACGAAGAGATTCATGATGGCGATGCAAGAGCAGATTTCGTCTTTTGTAGGAGTTCTGTCAAAGGAGCCTCCTAGAAGGAAAGACTCTTCCCTTCCGATCAAAAGATCCTCCAGACGTATGGAGGTATCTGCCGCCATGATCGATACTCCTACTCGAGGTGAGGTTTCCAGTACGAACCTGGATGAACCTATCAGACGTCTGGCACCGGCCAGGAGTGAGGAGTCACCCAGGAGGCAGGAGCCAAGAGCCAGGAGTTGAGGAGTCAACCAGGAGGCAGGAGCCAAGAGCCAGGAGTGTGGAGGCATCCAGGCAGAGGCAAGAGCCAAGAGGCAAGAGTCAGGAGTCAAGAGGCAGGACCGCCAGGAGGCAGGAGTACAGGAGGAGGCAGGAGCAGGAGTCCGGAGTCAGGAGGCAGGAGTCCGGAGTCCGGAGTCAGGAGGCAGGAGGCAGGAGTCAGGAGGCAAGAGTCAAGAGCCAGGAGGCAGGAGTCGGAGACTCGTTCCTGGAATTTATGACTCTCTCCAAATAGGAGCTCCTCTCCTTCAGAGCGTAGGAGGTCTTGGAAGGACTCTCCCTCCAAACGTGAACTTTCTCCTTCGTCTGATCGAGGGTTAGACAGTTGTTCTGATGACGAACCTCCTGCTAATGAGGGACTCTCGAGGTTATAAAGTCTTAGCCTCATTTATTGCTTCAAGCATTTGGAGATTCTCTTAGTCCGGCGGCCTCCTTCCTTTCCTCGTTCTCTCTTTTCGAGCTCGGCTACGGCAAAATCTTCGGCCTTTTTGAAAATGAAGCCTGCTATATCGATGAAGAAGGCACTCCATTCTTTAGATTCCTTGGATGGACAAGAAGAAGGAGTTAGGAAAGACGGTATTCTGCATGCCTCCTTCCAAACTACATGGAAAGAGGAGGTATTTGGTATGGACAGGAGAGACTATGGGTCTTTCCTACCTGCCTCTGCAGATGCGGACTTTTCCAATTTAGCGGAGGCCTCTAGACGTCACTCCTTAGGATCGGTCAGAGCGACGTGAGCACTTCAGAGTTGAACCACTTTCTAAAGGACTTTTTGTCACTTTAGAGGTGTTCAACTTCTGGATTGGTCACTCGGAGTTCTGGCCAACAAATCTAAAGATCCGGAGTTTCTTAAAAAACCCAGAGATTCTCCATAAAGCGTCCTGTCTTGCATGGACAAGGCAGTACAGGACGGGTTCGGGTGAAGTGGCTTCCCTTTTTGGTGCTGGTCTCCTGAAAAAGAGATCAGTATATGGATCCCTATTATCGAAAGGGGTTTCTCCGAGCCAGAGGACTGCTTTATTGTTCGCCCCTCTATTCGGATCATCTGTTTCCTTCTCAGTAGTGAAGGATATATCTCGCTCGCTAACTGAGAAGGCGACACGACTACTAACACAAACGTCCAGAAAGGACGCCCTGTAGTGTCGGCGATTAAGAAGGACTCTCGTCCTCCTCAGCAGCCCTTTCGTGGAGGTACAGCGGCTCGTCCCCCTGCCAGAAAGAAGAGCTCTGATAAGAGAGGAAGGTCTTCCTTTGAGGCTTCCCCTTCAAGAAATCCAAAGTGACTTGTTGCTCCTTCAAGCACCAGTGGGCACCAGACTCCTGAACTTTGCAGGAGTATTGGGGTGGGCCCCCCCAAAAAAAGGGGAGCCGACCCTTTGGTCAGTGTCTGTCCTAAAGAAGGGGGATATGTAATCCCCTTCGAGAACAGCCCTCCCCTAACATCTACGCCTCGGGAACTGTCAGCGAGGTACAGAGACCCGGTAATGAGAAAGACTCTCCTTCAAATGGTGGAACAAATGTGGGAAAAAGAGGCCATCGAACTTTGTGCAGGATCCACACTCCCCGGGATTTTTACAATCGCCTTTTTCTAGTACCAAAGGCATCGGGGGGGTGGAGACCAGTTCTGGACGTAACGCTCTGAATCGCTTTGTTCAGAAAAAGAAGTTTCGCATGGAAACGTCCGCCTCAGTAATGTCGGCTCTTCGTCCAGGAGATTGGATGGTCTCTCTGGACTTGCAAGACGCCATATTTCCACGTTCCCATTCACCATTTGTCAAAGAAATATCTTCGTTTTGTAATAGGAGACAAGATCTTTCAATTCAGGCTCTGTGCTTCGGTCTGTCTACAGCTCCGCAAGTATTCACCAACCTGATGGCGAATGTGGCAAGATGGCTTCACCTAGAGGGAATAAACATCTCCCTCTACTTGGACGACTGGCTGATCAGGGCCAAGTCGAGATTCAGTGCTTGGAGGACTTATCAGTAACAAGAACATGATAGAATCGCTGGGATTACTCGTGAACCTCGAGAAGTCGCAGCTGATCCCCAGCCAGAGCTTGGTCTATCTTGGGGATTCAGATGGATTCTCGGGGTTTTCGAGTATTTCCTTCGCGAGGAAAGAATCACTCGAGGTTTTGTTGAAAAATCTCGAGCTTCTTAGAGAAAAAGAACAGTTCAGCGAGGGATTATCTGAGCCTCTTAGGGACCCCTGTCCTCACTAGAAAAGTTCTTCTCTCTGGGGATGGCTTCACCTTCGCCTCTTCAGTTTTTTCCTGAAAGGGGTGTTTGGAGTTGGAAGACGGGACACTCTCGGACATCTTCCCGCTTCCACAGAGGTAAAGGATCATTTGAAGTGTGGATCCTCCCTCTTCAAAAGAACGAAGGCGTATCGCTTGCCCTGCAGAACCCAACCAAGTGTTATATGCCGATGCTTCGGAGTCGGGATGGGGAGCGACGTTAGGAGCAAGGGTAGGTGTCAGGCACCTGGACAAAGGAACAGGTGTCCTGGCACATCAATTGCAAGGAACTAGTGGCCATACACCTAGCCTTAAAGTTCTTTGAAGAGATAGTCAGAGGCGAGGTGATACAGATAAACTCGGACAACACCACGGCTCTGGCTTACATACGCAAGCAAGGAGGCACGCACTCTTTCTCTCTTTCAGTTTAACAAGACACCTGTTAACCTGGACAGAAGAAAGAGGCATAACGGCTCCTCCTCACAAGATTTGTTCAAGGCATCAAGAATGTGAGAGCGGACAGACTGAGCAGGAGGAATCAGGTCCTTCCCACAGAGTGGACTCTACACGAAGAAGTGTGTCGAAGTCTTTGGTCCCTGTGGGGGAGACCTCACATAGACCTGTTTGCGACGTTCCTCTCCAAAAGAATAGAGATCTTTTGCTCTCTAGTGGAAGATCCGAGAGCCTTCGCAATAGACGCGTTTCTCCTGGATTGGTCGGGTGTGGACGCAATACGCCTTTCCCCGTTCAAGATCCTGGGGGAAGTGTCAGGAAGTTCGTAGCTTCGAAGAACACGAAGTTGACGCAAATAATAGCCCCATTTTGGCCAGCCCACCCGGAATGGTTCACAGAGGTACTGGAGTGGATAGTGGACTTCCCCAGATCTCTTCCAAACAGACCAGATCTACTCAGACAACCCCACTTCGAGAGGTTTCATCACAAACCAATCCCAGGTCTCGCTCTGACTGCCTTTCGACTATCGAAAGATTGTCAGAGCGAGGGGCTTTTCTCGCAAGGCTGCGGGCTCTATCGCTAGAGCCCGCAGAGCTTCGACGAGAAGAGTATACCAATCAAAGTGGGAAGTCTTTAGGAGGTGGTGTAAGAGTCAGAAGCTGTCCTCCTCCAGTACCTCTATAGTGAATATTGCCGATTTCCTCCTCTTTCTGAGAGAGGAATCACACCTTTCTGTCTCAACAATAAAAGGATACAGAAGCATGCTGTCTTCAGTATTTAGGAATCGAGGGTTAGATATTGCAAGCAACAAAGATCTACACGATCTAATTAGATCCTTTGAAACTTCAAAGGCAGCTACTCCTAGAACACCTAGTTGGAAATCTAGACGTGGTACTGAATTCCTTTCATCGGATAAATTCGAGCCTTTACATCTGGCTTCCTTCCGCGACGTCACTAGGAAATGCTTATTCCTGGTGTCTCTCGCTACAGCCAAGAGGACGAGCGAATTGCACGCTCTAGATTCCACAGTGGGGTTCAAAGGAGATGCTGCCATCTGTTCTTTCCAGACAATGTTTTCTGGCAAAGACGAAAACAAAACCCGTCAAAACCGTGGCCCAGAAGTTTTGAGGTAAAAGGCCTATCTAACCTCATAGGCAGAGAGATAGAGAGGTCTCTCTGTCCAGTGAGAGCTCCTTAAATATTATTTAGAGAGGAAGAGAAGACAGATGGGAGCTTGTCAACAAGGTCTTTGGTGTGCGGTGAGGAACCCCAAAAGACTCATGTCCAAGAACGCCTTGGCTTTCTTGTGAGAAGCGTAATTACGGACGCTCACAAGAACTGCTCGGAGGAATCTTCGGTCTTCTAAAGGTCAAGACCCATGAGGTGAGAGCAGTAGCAACGTCCTTGGCGTTCCAAAACGAATATCTCTAAAAATATCATTGAGACTACATTTTGGAGGTGCAATTCAGTGTTTGCATCTCATTATCTGAAGGATGGTGAGAGTGACTTATGAGAAGTGCTTCTCGCTAGGTCCATTTGTATCAGCAGATACAGTGCTGGGTCTTGGAGCAAAGACTGATCCTTAAATATTGTGTGTTATCGTACATAAACCCTCTTGTCAGATATGTGCTTCGGGAGCATAGTGTCATTGCTGGTAGGGGATCAAGGGTATGTTATGGCTAGTAGGGGAGTACAAAATTTTTTTTGTATTTTTTGTAATGAAAGTGTAATTATGTTTCGGTTTTTGGTTGTTTTTAAGAGTTCGGGATAACTCCTTGCAATCTTAGAACTAACATGGATGTTAGGATCAGGTGATCGGGATCGGTGTTGTGCTCCTTGAACAAGGTGTATTGTCATGTTAGTGGAATAGCACCCAATGACAAAGGCCTTTAGCTCTGCCGAGTAAGTGGATAAGACCCCATTGGCACCCACACAACTCTTAGCCATAGATCAATATCTCGCTGAGGCTCTTGAGGCTAAGCAGACTCCAAGGCAGTAGCCGCGAAGTCTTCAGCCTAATAAGGTAGGAACCAAGGTTTATTAATACCTACAACATATGTTGTTTACCTGTCTATTTCAGTAGTTAGCTGTCTCTTACCCACCACCAATGGGTGCTAATCAGCTAAGTATATATCTGGCAGGGAAGTTGAATGTATAAAAATGAGATTGTCATGTTACAATAAAGTTTTATATACATTACTCCTGACAGATATATACGATTAATGGCCCACCCCAGCCTCCCCCGCCCCCCCCCCAGGAGACAGGGGTGGAAGAGAAGAATTCTGATTAGAAAACGGGAAGGTTCCTAGTCCTGCCACCCATGGCAGGGCGGTAGATCACCTGACCTACCGGTAGCGTGTGCCGCGAAATTTGAAATTCTGTCGGAGACGACGGAGTCTATAGCTAAGTATATATCTGTCAGGTAAGTATGTATAAAACTTTATTGTAACATGACAATATCATTTTGATTCTCCCTCTGTATCTGAACCCTCACAGGCTTTGCATTCAGATTCGGCTTCTGAAATCGCCGATCTGAAGGCTACTCTTCATAAGATGAGGACAAAAATGGTGGCCATGCAAGGTAAGGGAAGTGATAGCAATATGCTTAGTGAGGTGAGTGTTCCCAGTGTTGTGGAGGGGGCGTCTGACCATCCCTGCGATGCTCCCAGGCCTAGACCTCTTCCAAGCTCACATACCCAGAGGAGAAGGAAAGTCGAAAGCCTTACGGAGGTCTGGGGGTAATCCCCAACGTCAGGCGTCCCTTCAGCAGGCTCTGTTTCGCAACAGACTGCTCAGGACCGCTTTAAAAGGAGCGTCATTCGAGATTGTTTCTCTTCGTCTGGTTCGCCTTCACCTAAACGAGGGTGGAAGGACTCGGATCTATCTAGGCCACTGAAAAGGCACTGGAAGGAACCCTCTTTTGACTCGAGCCCGAAGCGCTTCTCAGAGGAAGCCCCCTCATCTATCAAGAAGGCAAAGATGGTCTCGACGTCTCCACAATCTGAAGTTGAGGATCGTACTCCTTCGAGGTCTCCTGCTTCTCCCATTGAAGAGGACGCTGGTGTGGCTTCAAAGAGGATATTATTAGCTGTACAAGAACAGTTAGCCTCTTTAGTTGGAGTTCTTTCGAGAGATCCTCCTGTAAAAAGGACGCTAGGCTTCATTAAGAATCTCGTCTTCAAAGTTCTCGTATCCTTTCTCCTGCCAGGCGCGAGACTCCGGCCAGAAGTGAGGCCTCCTCTTCCAGGCGCGAAGCGTCCGCCAGGCTTACGGTACCAGATAGACTAGAAAAGTCTTACAGGTCCGAACAGCTTTCTAGGCACGAACAGCCTACCAGATATGAAAATCTATCTAGGCATGAAGAGCCTTCCAGGCGCGAGACGTCTTCTAGGCACGAAGAGCCTGACAGGCGCGAGACACCAGCCAGGTGCGAGACGCCAGCCAGGCGCGAGACGCCAGCCAGGCGCGAGGCGCCAGCCAGGCGCGAGGCGCCAGCCAGGCGCGAGGCGCCAGCCAGGCGCGAGGAGCCAGCCAGGCGCGAGGAGCCAGCCAGGCGCGAGGAGCCAGCCAAGAGCGAGGCGCCGGCCAAGCGCAAAGCGCCAGCCAAGCGCGAGGAGCTAGCCAGGCGTGAGAAGTCAAGTAGGCGCGAGGCACCAAGTAGACTTGAGAGAGAGACTGTTCACTCGATGAGTCCTTCTCCTAGTAGGAGTTTGTCTCCCGCAGAGAGAGAAGTTTGTGAAGATCCTCTCGTATTTAAAGCGGATTCTCCTCCAGGTTTGGACGAAGATTCGGAAGACGAGGCTAATGGTAGAGAAGGCTTCTCTAACTATAAAATTTTGACAGCCCTTCTTTTGCAAGAGTATGGAGATTCTTTGACTCCTGCTGCTCCTCCTTCTCCTCGATCGCTATTTTCAAGTGCAATTGTGCCAAAGTCTTCGTCGGTTCTGAAGATGAGACCGACTATCTCTATGAAGAGAGCTCTACAGTCTCTTGACAAATGGATGTTGACAAAGAAGGAACTGGTCAGAACCACCTTCTGTATGCCTCCAGCCATACTTTCTGGAAAAAGAGATGTGTGTGGTAACGAACTGGGGAGAACATGGGCCTGTCTCTCCCAGCCTCGGCTGAAGCTGATTTTTCAACCTTAGTTGATTCATCGCGTAGACACGCATTGAACGGAGCTCGTGTGACTTGGTCTATTTCTGAGACTGATCATCTCCTCAAGGGACTCTTCCATATTTTGGAAGTCTTTAATTTCCTAGACTGGTCCCTTGGGGTGATGTCAAAGAAAGCACATGACTCGGAAGGTCTAGACCCCGAAGTCATTCTTAGTATACTGTCATGTATTGACAAGGCAGTACAAGACGGATCGGGAGAAGTCTCCTCCCTCTTTGGAGCGGTACTCCTTAAGAAGAGGACTATATTTAGTGCTTTTCTAACCAAGGCTGTTTCTCACTCACAGAGAGCAGCCCTGGTTTTCGCTCCCATGTCAGACTTTTTGTTTCCTTCTCAGTTAGTGAAGGACATTTCTCGCTCACTGACTGAGAAGGCGACTCAAGATCTTCTCCTTCAGACTGCAAGGAAGAAGAGACCCCCTGTTGCGGTTGAAAAGAAAGGACCTACTTCTACTGTTCAGCCCTTTCGAGGAGGCCCTCCCTCCAGAGCTCCCTCAAAAAGGAGAGGCCCTGAGAGGAGAGGTAGACCTGCTTTCCGTTCCTTTAAGAAAGGGAAATGAGACAGCCAGCCTCCAAACACCAGTAGGTTCCAGGCTACTCAAATTTGCAGACGCCTGGACACTCATAAACTCGGACACCTTGTCGATGTCAATAATCAGGAAGGGATATCTTATCCCCTTCCAGGACAGTCCTCCCCTAACGACTATTCCGCGGGAACTGTCAGCCAGATACAGGGACCCTGTACTGAGGGATACTCTTCGTCTGATGGTGGATCAAATGTGGGACAAAAGAGCTATAGAATTAGTACTGATCAAAACTCTCCTGGGGTTTTACAATCGTCTTTTCTGGTCGCAAAAGCCTTGGGGGGCTGGAGACCGGTACTAGACGTCAGCGCTCTAAACAAGTTTGTTCTAAAGGAGAAGTTCTCTATGGAGACTTCGGCCTCAGTCCTTGCAGCTTTACGACAAGGAGATTGGATGGTGTCTCTGGATCTCCAGGACGCTTATTTTCATGTCCCGATTCACCCTTCTTCGAAGAAGTACCTCCGTTTCATGCGGGGGGAAGGTCTTTCAGTTCAGGGCCTTGTGTTTCGGCCTGTCCACAGCTCCCCAGGTCTTCACAAACCTGATGAAGAATGTGGCGAGGTTTCTTCACCTCAAAGGCATCAACATCTCTCTGTATCTGGACGATTGGCTCATCAGGGCCAGAACAGAGAGACAGTGTTTGGAGGACCTTACTTTGACCCTAAACCTGATAAAGTCGTTGGGACTACTCGTGAACCTCGAGAAGTCACAGCTGATCCCCAGACAGAACTTAGTCTATCTGGGGTTTCAGATGGATTCTCGGGGTTTTCGAGTATTTCCTTCGCAAGAGAGAATCGTGAGAGGCTTGGAGAAAGTCTCTCTCTTCTTAGGGAAAGAACGAACTTCGGCGGAGGAATGGTTAAGCCTTCTAGGGACCCTTTCCTCGCTCGAACAGTTCTTTCCTCTAGGAAGACTTCATCTTCGTCCTCTTCAGTTCTTCCTAAGGAGATCATGGAATTGGAAGACGGGACTTCTCTCCGACAGTTTTCTCCTTCCAATGGAAATGAAACCACACCTGGAATGGTGGTTGTCTCCTCTAAAAGAGAACAAAGGAATTTCTCTGGAAGTTCCGAATCCAAGCTGAGTGTTATATTCAGACGCATCGGAGAAGGGTTGGGGAGCAACACTATGACCGAGAGAAGTGTCAGGCACCTGGAAGGCAGCACAGGTGTCCTGGCACATAAATTGCAAAGAACTTCTAGCAGTACACTTGGCTCTAAAGTTCTTCGAACCTTTTGTGACAAACAGTGTGGTACAAGTGAACGTGGACAACACTACTGCTCTTTCCTACATTCGGAAACAAGGAGAAACACACTCCTTGTTCCTTTACGAAATAGCAAGAGATCTGCTACTTTGGACCTCCCAGAGGAACATCTCCCTCCTAACAAGATTCGTTCAGGGAACAAGGAACGTCAGGGCAGACAGGCTGAGCAGGAGAAGCCAGGTCCTTCACACAGAGTGGACCCTTCACTCAGAAGTGTGTCAGAGTCTTTGGTCCCTTTGGGGCACTCCTCATGTAGACCTGTTCGCCACATTCCTTTCCAAAAGGCTGGAAGTCTTTTGCTCAGTGGTGGAAGACCCAAGAGCTCTCGTGGTCGACGCCTTCCTGCTAGATTGGTCTCATGTAGACGTGTACGCTTTTCCCCCCTTCAAAATCCTGGGGCAAGTATTGAAAAAGTTTGTAACGTCCAACGGAACAAGAATGACCCTGATAGCCCCCTTTTGGCCAGCACAGGATTGGTTCGCAGAGGTGCTGGAGTGGACAGTAGACTTCCCCAGATCCCTTCCAAGAAGGATGGATCTTCTCAGACAGCCACACTTCGAGAGGTATCATCAAAACCTCCCCGCTCTCGCTCTGACTGCCTTTCGACTATCGAAAGACTTGTCGGAGCGAGAGGGTTTTCTCGCAAGGCTGCAAGCGCTATCGCTAGAGCCCGCAGAGCTTCCACTAGACGAGTCTATCAGTCTAAGTGGGAGGTTTTTAGAAGGTGGTGTAAGTCTAAGAAGTTGTCCTCCTCCAGTACCTCTGTAACCGAAATCGCTGATTTCCTTTTGTTCCTGAGAGAGGACTCTCACTTGTCTGTATCTACTATAAAAGGATACAGAAGCATGCTTTCGGCAGTCTTCAGAAATAGAGGCCTAGAGCTTGCTGACAATAAAGATCTACACGATCTTATTAGATCGTTTGAAACCACAAAGTCTATAGAGAACCAGCTCCTCCCAGCTGGAACCTTGATGTGGTTCTCAAGTTCCTTTCGTCTGAAAGATTCGAGCCTCCTCATTTAGCTTCGTTTAGAGATTTAACAAGGAAATGCTTGTTGCTCTTATCTCTGGCGACAGCCAAAAGAATTTGTGAACTTCATGCCCTAGAAGATGAAGTCGGATTCAACAGAGACTCGACCTTCTGCTCGTTTAGAACACTTTTTCTAGCGAAAAACGAAAACCCCTCGAATCCCTGGCCCAAGAGATTCGAGATTAAAAGCTTATCAAGTCTCGTTGGTAGAGAAGCAGAAAGGTCTCTTTGTCCTGTAAGAGCCCTGAAGTTCTACTTGCACAGGAAGAAACAAATGGGAGGCTCTAGACAAGGTCTTTGGTGTTCGATTAAAGACCCCACAAGAATCATGTCAAAGAATGCGTTAGCTTTCTTCGTAAGGAGCGTCATTACGGATGCTCACAAGTTCTGTCCTGACGACTCTTTTACACTCTTAAGAGTGAAGGCTCATGAAGTGAGAGCAGTGGCGACGTCTCTCGCTTTTCAGAAGAATATGTCGCTAAAGAAAATTCTTGATACGACGTATTGGAGGTGCAACTCGGTATTTGCATCTCACTATCTGAAAGACGTTCGCGTGACCTACGAGAAATGTTTTTCTCTGGGGCCATTCGTATCGGCAGATACGATTCTGGGTACGGGAGCAAACACCAATCCTTAACTTTATACATACCTTCTACTAGATATGTTCTAGATTTCTGCTGACAAAGAGGGCTCGGTGCTGCACAGGCGGCCAGTCACTGTTGTTCAGTAAGGAACTCTTGTGGTATCTTTTTGGAGGAGTATGGTAACAAAAAAATTTTTGGAATTTTATGTATGTATGCGTATTGTGTTTTCGAGTTTTGGTTGTTGTAATGAGTTTGGGGATAACTCAGAACAATAACATATGTTGTTTACCTGTCTATTCCATATTAGCTGTCTCTTACCCTCCACCAAAGGGTGCCAATCAGCTAAGTATATATCTGACAGGTAAGTTGATTGTATGAAAATGATATTGTTATGATACAATAAAGTTTCATACATACTTACCTGGCAGATATATACGATTAATGGCCCACCCAGCCTCCCCGCAGGAGACAGGTGGAAGAGAGAAAATATGATAGAAAACAGGAATGGTTCCTAGTCCTGCCACCCAGGGCAGGCCGGTAGATCACCTGACCTACCTGTAGCGAGTGGCGCAAAATTTGAATTTCTGTCGGGGACGACGGAGTCTTAGCTAAGTATATATCTGCCAGGTAAGTATGTATGAAACTTTATTGTATCATAACAATATCATTTTTCTACTCGGCTGTGCCGGACCCATGGGCACCTGCAGAGGACGCTCTTCAACACCCGTGGGACAACCTCTTCGTTTATGCCTTTCCCCTGTTCTGTCTGATTTGCAAGGTAATCAACCGAGTGCTGACCACCCCAAATCTCAAGATGATCCTGGTGGCTCCCAAATGGCCTATACTTCACCGACAACGATGTGGATGAGATGCTGCTTTGTTCTGTGAGGGCGCTACGGCGCTATCTGAAGAGAACTTGGCCCCTCAGGCCTGAGTGTTGACACCTCTTCGTTAGCACCGGGGTGACCAAGAAAGAAGTATCCAAGAATACTCTTTCTTTCTGGCTGCGTGAGATGATCAGGAGGGCGTACGAAGCTGATGGTAGCGACAACATCCGTACCCTTCTTCCGAGAGCCCACAAAGTCAGAGGTATTGGTCCTTCCCTTGCGTTCCTCAAGAACCTCTCCGTGGCGCAGGTACTGAAGGCAGGGGTCTGGTCCAGACCACCTTCACCTCCTTCTACCTTCGGGATATAGCCCAGAGGTCCTTGGACGCTTTTTCCTTGGGACCCGTGGTGGCTGCTCAACACGTTGTGTAGCTTACCCAGCACCCGAGCAGACAGAACAGCATCGCATCCTTGTGTGACTGCATGAAGGGATGGGTGAATGAGAGTGTGACTAGCCTTCTCTTCCCCATCTTTTTCTCTCCTCTACCTGTGGGCAGAGGGACGCAGTCGTCACTACGCTGGAACAGGAGGTGATGCAGGTAAGCTACTCGACCGAGCCCCATCCTTTCCCTTTCATTAGGGATAGGAGCGATTATCCACCACTTCCCCCAACAAGGGGGGGGAAGTGGAAGCCAACAAGAGACAACCCATGACTTCATATTGCCTCTTGCATTAGGAACAAGTTCTTGCTTGCTAGTTTTAAGAGGTACGCTTGCCTCCCTCTTATTACTTGGGTCCAGAGGTCTGACCATTGATCCTGCGGTACATACCCCGATCATTGGGCAGAGGCTAGGATCCCTCCCAGGATCCTAGTTCGTATGGGGCTTTCATATATCACGTTATGTTGACGAAACTTCAATCTTTTGAATGGTATGCTTAAAGTTGTAATTGTATTCTTGTTTCACCAATTAAATATCGAGTGAATAAGGCCTGGCCAGTGTGCTGACGATGGATCGTCAGTGATTGTTTACCCTAGTACTGTAGATCTACCACGTTGTGTAGTCTATCGGCAGACCAACCTAACTTAACCAAATGCTCGACAGTCTTAGAGAAGGCTGTGGCCTGCAAGCCCCCACCTCCCAAACTACCCCCTAAACCCTTATTCTTTATCTGCTGATTGGTTTTGGCCTTTGGGTAGAATGCAATTAAGGATTAAGGGTTTATGAATTACTTAAGGGGGTCCAGGACCTGCCAGGATAGGATACAGCATCCAAGGTTTCATCAGGCTCGACGTTTAGTTAAACGAAGACTTTGGGTATCTAGCCTTAGTTCGTCGACCAATAGCTGAGTTAGGTTGTGATCAATAGACAAACCTAATGTAGACTGTATATCAAATAAAATTATGTTCAAAGCTTTTTTTTAGTTCTGTTTGGTTGTCCCCTAACTTCATATACTAATTACGAACTGGATATTGGTACGTCAGCCGTATCCTGATTGCGATAGATATTGGTACGGCTGTGAATTGCGCATGCGAGAACCTTTGTTTACCGCCTCAGGCTTATCGGCAAGAAAATGCCGACCAAGCAACGTGAATCATGTAATAATACATCAGTTTTCGCTGAAAAACAGATGTGTTCAGGTTTCAACAAGCTGAAAAGGACAATAGATGTCTACAAAGAGTCAAACTTCCAGAAATTGTATAGCCGTAGGTCACGAACGATCGAATTGGCCCTGAAAAGAACTCCGAAGAGGATATTCAAAGAAGATTTGAGGCCTAGCTAGTAAAAGAGTACAGCAGTCAGCAGTGCGTCCAATATAGGAAACATGCTGTTAATATAGACCTGATTTGGATGATTACTTACGATTGATTAGGCCTTTTACCAGAGGATCGACTTTGGTAGTTTTCCTTACCACCATGACTACAGCAGAGCACGGTTTCTGTGTACTTCAAATCTTCTTTGAATCTCCTTTTTGGAGCTCTTTTCAGGGCTGATTCGAATGTTCGTGACATCCTGTTATATAAGTTCTGGAAGTTTGACTCTTTGTAGACTAGTCTATTGCCTTATTCAGCGCATTGAAACCTCCAGTCGGGTAGGACTCTTGACCATCAGACAAGCAGTTACTGCCGAACTACCTTGTTAGTAAATCTTATGACCGGTCCAGCTGGCGCTGAATAGTAATTCCTTATGTAAAGGACCTCAGGTTTGTATAGTTAGGAAAAATACAATTTACTTTTAAAAATTGTGATTTTCAGTTCAAACCATGACCTCGGGAATAAGAAGTCTCATACTTTCACTAATAAAGGAAACAAAATGTTGTTTTCTTGTGCTGATTACAACTGCAATCTTGAGTAAGATCAATAAACGTTACATATATACGCTAATATTGTTCAAATGAGTATTGGGAAGGACGAGGAGACCACACGAGCTACAAAAGGGACCGGAGGCGGTCGACGCATATTGGATTTAAAAACTGCCTTGAAAAAATATTTTATGAAGACCTCACATGCTTATTTTAGTTTGTATGGCACTTTCATATATCACATTGTTAACGTAACTTCAATCTTTTGAATGGTATGTGTAAAGATGTAATTGTATTCTTGTTTCACCAATTAAGTATCGAGTGAATAAGGCTGATCCACCTGAGTATGATGGATCCAAGGCGGATATATAAAACTTACCATAAAGTTAGGGTAAACTTAGTCTAGCCTGTGATTGTTAACTTGAGTGCTAACATAAATTGAAATAGGTTCTTTAAGGTCAGTCTATTTTTGTAGTCTATTTTGTTATTTCTTTTTAGAGTATGTCAATAGTCTATTTACCTTTACAAATTTATGAATTATATAAATTTTGGTGTGTATCTTTGCACAGTACGTATTGTACAAAGATTAATTCTTTCTTTATGAAGAGGTTAACATGGAAAAAAATTTGTAATTTTGACCCATATTTGACGTAGACAATGTTTAATTGTGGCACTGAATGGCCTTTCTAGCCCCAGTTTCACATTGTACATCGATTCATCTTAGTCTTATTTTTCCGTGTGAATTTGGGTATCTGTTAACAAAAAAATGTTTAGAAACGGTCATTCAGTATGAAGCTACCTATTTTATATTACTTTTGATAACATGAATGTATTTGCAGAAAACGTCATTGAGAAGAATCGTCCAAGTTATCCCTGGTACCACTTTCAGTTTCGCCGTGTCCCTACAATAGATGAATGCTACACTGATGATGTTGTCTGCTACATTGAAGCAAATGAGCAGTTTAAGCGAGACAGGTAGGTTAACAAAAAAATTTTTAATTTTATGGAGGCCTATAATGCTGCTGACATATGGTTCCTGTAAAGTTATGGTAAAGCTATTTTTACAGATTCCTGACAAATGACACTATTATTATTGTGCTCCCATAATGACTGTAGGTTGCATGGTATTGATGCCTAAGTCAAAAAGGTTAAGAAGGATCTGGGAAAATGTCCAAACTCAAAAAGAGTGTTACTTTCATGTTTGGCACAATTGTCAACCAACTTCCCAGGGAAAGCACCTACCATTATAAGTATTCTAGAGGAAATTGTGCTTAGAAATGTTTCCTATGCTCAGTAAGGAGTACGATACTCTTATCAGACTGAAAGAAGTTGTTGACCACATGTTTCATTCAAACCAACCTGTCAATCCTTATTGATAGAAGTTTTTTGGTTCTTCTGAATGAATTGAATCAGAATCCTACATTCTTCATAGCATAAACTAATGCCTTTAATACCTTTAGCTAATGCCCACCCAAACCTGCCCACCTTCCGTATCACTAAATTCCCCCTAAGGGGGTAGTGCCGTCAGTGCACCTCATTCAGTGCAATGTAGGCATTACTTGAGGTTCTTTGCGGCGTTCCCTCAGCCCCTAGATGCAAATACTTTCATTCCCTTTACTGTACCTCTGTTCATATTCTCTTCCATCTTTCTGTCCACCCTCTCCTAACAATTGTTTCATAGTGCAACTGCGTTGAGGTTTTACTCCTGTAACACCTTTCAAACCTTTCACTGTCAATTTCCATTTCAGCGCTGAATGACCTTAGTTGCCCCAGTGCTTGGCATAATGCCAAAAATCTATATAAATCAAATGAAATCATATCACTAAATTAAATCTAAAATAGATGCAAGAGCTGCTCGTATGCAGTAAATTTCAGAAATGTTTGGGAGTAGTATTGAGTTTTAAATCTTAAGCCTACAGCATTTCAATGCTGTGATAATTGGCCTAGGAACTTTCATGCTGTTGGAATTTCATAAAGCTGTTTATATCATTTTTGAAATGGTTCAACAGCACATTCAGCTGAAAGTACGGAATGGGACTAGTATTTAGAGACAAAAAGTGAGCTGAAGTTGGTGTTCTGATTACTACGTACTTCTCCTTGCAGAAAGACCTCCTCACAGGCTTGTAGTTAAAGCCTTCAAAAAGTTATTCAAGAAATAGTTTCATGTATGACACTTACCTGGCAGGTATATATATAGCTATATTCTCTGTTCGCACTGGCAGAATTTTCAAAACTCGCGGCGAACCGCTAGATCACTGGTAGTTCAGGTGATCGCCACCCCCCGCTCACCGTGGCGCTGGTGCTCGGAATCATTCCCATTTTCGTCAGATTTTTTTCTGCCACTGAACCGGCAACATCGTTGTTGGTTCCCTGCTAGAATTCGAAACTCGTTAGCTGACTTTCGCTGTACTTGGATATTGGGTATCGTATTGGAAAGTTGGATTGGCAATCGCGATTGGAAGTTATTAGAATGTCTGATTCTGGTATAGTATTTCGAGTGTGTATGAAAGAAGGGTGTAAGGTGAGACTACCGAAAGCTTCGGTAGACCCTCACACACTATGTAAGAAGTGTAGAGAGGTTTTGTGTACTTGGGACAATAGATGTAATGAGTGTGAAAGTTTAAATGAGAAAGAATGGAAGACTTTCACCAAATATGTTGAGAGACTTGAAAAAGGATAGAGTAAGAAGATCGGTGTCTCGGAGTGAGAGGTCAGGTTCTTCTAGTAAGGCCTTGAATAATTCTGTTATTTCTCCCCCTTCTTCCCAAGTAGAAGTTGTTAATCCTTCTCCTCAGGTCTCTCCTGCGCCCGCTGCTGTTTCTGAGGATACTAATATTGTGAAAGTGTTTGCCGCCCTTGCGTCAATGGGCGATCAGATTCAGCGTCTTACAGACAAAGTGGGTACGATTGAAAGTGTCAGTGTAGTTGGAGGGGGCGGCTGATCGTCTCAACTCGTGCTCCTAGACCTAGACCTCTGCCAAGCTCCCAGACCCAGGGAGAAGGCATGTCGACAGTCGAAGGGAGGCGAGAGGGGTTCCCTTACGATCAGTCGTCCCTTCAGGCCAGTCCTGTTGCGTCCCAGGCTGCAGCAGTGCGCCATAGAAAAGGCGACACTGGGAAGTGTCTTTCCTCGACAGATAGTGCTGCGTCAGGCAGGTATGGACGTTATGCGGAAGTTTCGCGTCCTCTGAAGAGGACGCATAGACCTACGTCTTCTCAAGATGAGCGTTACCCGCAGTGGAGTAGTCCCGAGATTTTCTCTTCTAGTGATGAGGAAGAGGTGGTTCCGATTAAAAGGAGGAGATCCTTTAAGTCAAGACAAGACGCAAGACCTCATGTGTACGACGGTTCTCGGGATAGGAGCTCTCCTTCTGAATACGGAGCAGTCTCTCCGATATCTTCCCCTTATCGTAGAACTCAAGATCGAGTTTCTCGTGTTGATGATCCGTCTCGTCTTTGTTCTCTGCTTGCTCAGACTTCACGCCAGGAAGCAGAGACTAGGAACTTCCTTGAAGAGATGCAAGGAAGGTTAGCCGATTTGGTTAAATCGTGGGGAACATCGGAACTTCCTCCTACAAGGCGTAAGGACGCATCTCTCCCAGTCAAGTCGTCTAAGAGGACGCATGATGGTTGGCCGCCTTCTCGTCAGGCTTCGGAGTCTCGGGTAGGACGCAAGTTACGGGAGCAGGACGCAGGACGCAAGTTAAGAGAACAGGAAGCAGGACGCAAGTTTTCGGAGCAGGACGCAGGACGCAAGCTTCCGGAACAGGACGCAGGACGCAACCTCGGAGCTCAGAAGGACGCAGGACGCAGGCGGCAGGAGCAGGTTTCTTCACGTGAGGTTGGAGAAGATTTTCTGCAGCAAGACCTGGGTTTACAGGATGTGTCTTCGGCAGAAGAGGAAATAGAAGACTTAGAATCTGAGGAGGAAAAGAAGGTGAAGCACCTTCTTCAGAATTATAAGAAATTGACGAATTGCCTTCTTCACTTTTTGGAGGGGATTTTTCAGCCTGCAGCTCCGACATCACCCCTTTCTCAATTCTCCAAGAATAAAACTCCGAAGAAGTCCTCGTTTTTGAAGATGAAGTTTTCGATTACGGCTAAGAAGGCCCTTCAAAGAATTGATACGTGGTTGAAGGAAAAGAGGGAAGCGGGCAAGACTGTGTTCTCTTTCCCTCCTGCCAAATTGGCATCGAAGTCCGGAATTTGGTATGCGACAGGGAAATCTCGGCCTGGGAGTGCCTGCCTCCTCCCAGGGGGATTTTTCCAACATCGTGGACAGTTCCCGCAGACATGCCTTGAATTCGGCCAAAGTGTGGTGGTCTCCATCAGAATTAGATCATCTCTTGAAAGGGATTTTCCGGACCTTCGAGGTTTTTAATTTTCTGGATTGGTCCTTGGGAGCTCTGGACGACAGTGGAAGATAATGAAGCAACGGCTTCTCAACTCCCAAGCAGTATTATGTCCTGCATGGACAAAGCCTTAAGGGATGGAGCGAATGAATTGGCATCTCTTTTCACCGCAGGAGTTTTAAAGGAAAAGGTCACTCCCTATGCTCTTTTGCTGCTAAGGGGCGTTTTCGAACGCCCAGAAATCCGAATTGCTTTTGTTTTTTCCCCACTTTCGGAGCAATTGTTTCCTGCGGATATTATCAAGGATATTTCGCTTTCCCTAACTCAGAAGGCGACGCAGGATCTGTTAACTTCCTCGGTAAGGAAATTTTTACCCAACAAGGTAGTTAAGAAGACTCCTAAGGAATCAAGGCAAGCTAGTCAGCCCTTTCGAGGCAAGTCCTTTTCTCGTCCGGCCTTCAGAGCAAGAAGAACTCCGTCCAAAGAGGGGTTCGAAACCAGTACTAAACAATGAACAGCAAGTCCTTCAGACATCAGTAGGTGCCAGACTCCAGAAGTTTTGGGAGATTTGGCAAGAAAAGGGAGCAGATCCTTGGGTAGTCAAGGTGGCCAAAGAAGGTTACAAGATCCCTTTTCTAAAGAGACCGCCTCTTGCGACATCACCAAGAGAGCGTGGGAGCTCACTACAGCGATCCAGGAAACAAGAAGCACTACAAGAACAAGTTCTTTCTATGCTCAAGAAAGGAGCAATAGAACCTGTTCTGGATCACTTATCTCCGGGATTTTACAACCGGCTGTTTTTAGTAGCAAAATCCTCGGGGGGATGGAGACCAGTACTGGACGTAAAGTCAACTCAATTTATTTGTGGAGAAAACAAAATTTACGATGGAGACGACCGATTCAGTACTGGCAGCGGTACGTCCAGGGGACTGGATGGTCACCCTGGACCTTCAAGACGCATATTTTCATATCCCAATTCATGCAAGATACCGGAAGTACCTGAGATTTGTGATCCAGAACAGGGTTTTTTCAGTTCAAAGCCCTCTGTTTTGGACTGTGCACAGCCCCACAAGTTTTTACAAGAGTGATGGCGAGCGTGGCGAAGTGGGCTACACATTCTAGGAATAAGAGTGTCTCTATACCTGGACGATTGGCTCATAAGAGCCCAATCAAGAAAGCAATGTCTGGAGGACTTAGAAATGACGTTAACATTAACGAAAGAGTTAGGGTTGATGGTGAACTTAGAAAAGTCGAATATGAACCCCAGTCAGGAGCTAGTTTATTTGGGGATTCTGATCTCCTCAGTGACTTTTCGGGGCTTTTCCGTCTCCCAACAGACAAGATCTTGTGCATCCGGAAAGTGCAAGCCTTTCTAGAGAAAGAACAATGTTCAGCACGAGAGTGGATGAGTTCTTACTGGGGACACTCTCGTCCCTGGAACGGTTCGTTTCTCTAGGAAGGCTTCACATGAGACCCCTACAAATATTTTTGAACCAAGTCTGGCCAAGAAAATCGCAACCAGATTCCTTCCTGTTTTCGAATTCCTCGCAAGATCAAAGAGGAGTTAAAGTGGTGGCTAACTCCGGGAAGTTAGCAAAGGGAGCGTCTCTCCAGCAAAGAACCCAGACCATGTATTGTTCTCAGACGCCTCGGACGCAGGCTGGGGAGCGACTCTCGGACTTCAAGAAGTCTCAGGTCGTTGGTAGCAAGGAGGAAACGGCTTGGCATATAAACAGGAAGGAACTGATGGCGATTTTCTTGGCCTTGAAGGAGTTCAACGCGGTGATTCGCAACAAGGTGGTACAAGTCAACGCGGACAATACCACAGCTCTGGCGTACATCCGCAAACAAGGAGGGACACATTCAATCTCTCTTTGCAAGTTGGCGGAGGAGATCCTTCTTTGGGCAGAGAAGGAAAACGTAACCCTTCTCACCAGATTCATTCAAGGGGAGAAGAATGTGAGAGCGGACCTGTTGAGCAGGGAAGGTCAACTTCTATCAACAGAATGGACGCTTCATTTAGAAGTATGCCAGAGTCTGTGGAAATTATGGGGTCGCCCAGTGTAGACTTGTTTGCGACAGCAATGACGAAGAGATTGACGACGTATTGCTCTCCAGTCCCAGACCGTCAAGCAGTCGCAGTAGACGCCTTTCTTCTAGATTGGACGGGGCTAGACTCTACGCCTTTCCCCGTTCAAGATATTAGGGAAGGTTTTGAAGAAATTCAGGGAGAGTCAAGGGACAAGAATGACTCTCATAGCTCCATACTGGCCGGCCCGAGATTGGTTCACAGAGGTACTGGAATGGACAATAGATGTACCAAGGACACTTCCAGCAAGAGTAGAATCTACTCAAACAGCCTCCCACTTCAACACGGTTACCACAAGAACACCCGCTCTGGGTCTGACTGCGTTCAGACTATCGAAAGACTTGTCAGAGCGAGGGGGTTTTCTAGAGAGGCGGCCAGAGCGGTGGCCGGAGCTAGAAGAGCCTCTACTATTAAGTTGTACCAGGCGAAGTGGGGAATCTTTCGCAGTGGTGCAAGAGTCGGAAGATTTCTTCATCCAGTACCTCTGTGACCCAAATTGCCGACTTCCTTTTATACTTAAAGAAGGAAATAAATTGTCAACTCAGACGATTAAAGGGTATCGGAGTATGTTGGCTTCTGTATTTAGACATAGAGGTCTAGATATTACAAATAATCTAGATCTGAGAGACCTCATAAGGTCCTTTGCAACAAGGAAGGAGCCCCAATACAGAGCGCCTTCCTGGAATCTCGAGGTGGGTCCTGAAATTTTTAGGAACTAGTAAGTTTGAACCGATGGATCAAGCTTCGTTGAGAGATATCACAAAAAAGACCATCTTTTTGGTGGCATTGGCCACAGCTAAAAGGGTGAGTGAGCTGCAAGCAATTAGCAAACATATTGGTTGGAAACATGACAAAGCAGGTTTGCTCTTTTCGGGAGGGGTTCTTAGCCAAGAACGAGAATCCAGCTCATCCATGGCCAAGGTCATTTGAAATTATGGGTCTTTCAGATCTAGTAGGACAGAACAAGAGATAGTTCTTTGTCCAGTAAAGGGCATTGCGCTATTATTTGGATTAAAACCAGTAAGATTAGAGGAACTTCAGAATCACTGTGGTGCTCTGTGAAGGACCTAGCAGAGCAATGACCAAAATGCTATTGCCTTTTTCCTTAGGGAACTAATTAAAGAATCTCATATGTTATGCCAAGAAGAAAATTTCGGCATCCTTAAGGTTGAAGGCACACGAAGTGAGAGCAGTAGCTACTTCGTTGGCTTTTAAAAGAATATGGCCCTCAAAGATATCATTGAAACGACGTTTTGGAGGACTAATTCAGTGTTGCAATCATTAACCTTAGAAACGTCAAAAACAACGTTTGACAATTGTCAAACGTTGGGTCCATATGTATCCTCAGGAGCAGTATTGGGCAAAGGATTTTCCACCCCATAACTTACTAACATGCTAGGTATTTTAATGAAGTGTGGTGTTGTTTTTACGGTTGTCTGAGAGGGTGATTTCCTCTTCAGTCTGTGAAGTGTAGTGTGTTAGGTTAGTGTTGTGTGTGGTTCAGGTGGTCTAACTTATCCTAGCATGAATGCCCGTGGTAAGAGAGGGCTAGGGTTTCCTGTCAACAAATTGGTCCCGTCCAGTTGTCAGACCCTTGTATTTAGCTTCATCAACTAATAGGTCACGTCCTAGTTGGAAGCTACTAAGGCTTAGCAGGCTAAGAGGCAGGAATGCTGAAGTCAGCTAACCTTAGCAGGTAAAGGAATCTAAGAGTATTTTAAATTTTTAAATTTTTAAAAAACTCTTACAATGTTGCTGTCTTTGACCCACCTCCAAATGTGTCAATCAGCTATATATATACCTGCCAGGTAAGTGTCCATACATGAAAATGATGTTATTATGATATAACAAAGTTTCATGTATACTTACCTGGCAGGTATATATAATTAATTCCCACCCACCACCAACCCCCTCAGGAAGACAGGGTTCAGAGAGAAAAATCTGACGAAAATGGGAATGATTCCGAGCACCAGCGACCACGGGAGCGGGTGGCGATCACCTGAACTACCAGTGATCTAGCGGTTGCCGCGAGTTTTGAAAATTCTGCCAGTGCGAACAGAGAATATAGCTATATATATAACCTGCCAGGTAAGTATACATGAAACTTTGTTATATCATAATAACATCATTTTTCACTCTTGGATAAAGTAATCAATCTTTGGTAAATGCTTGTGTCTTTACCATGTGAGTGTGATGTATTCTGTATAATTTGCAAGATGTTATTTTTTGCGATCACTCTGCCTTAAATTAATGAGATCATAAGAAACGAAAACATTTTGACCTCTTTTGGGACCCAGTGAGGAATGGTTTATGTTGGATATAGAATGGAGCTAAGAATTCTCTGTATATACAGCAGAAATGAACAAATGTGTGCAAACTTTAGTCAGGGAATTGGCTTCCCCCTTGTCTCGTGGAATTTGCCATCGTCCTTTCAGCAGAATTTGGGTCTGTAAGTGGGTTGTCTTCGCTGGCCCTGATGTGATCCATCAATTATTTTTAAATATACAGTGGTACCTCGACATACGAAATTAATCCGTTCCGAGGCGGCCTTCGTAACTTGAGCTTTTCTTATCTTGAACGGCATTTTACATGTAAATTGCCTAATTCGTTCCAAGCCCTACAAAAACATCCCAGTAAATTTTATAATAAGGCTAAATTAACTAATAAACAGTGAAATACAACAATTTGGACCATTCAGTACCTAACTTAATACGTACTACTAATATGTACTACATAGTACCTGTAAATAAAGTGTATTAGTGTCTGGGTTCAAAGAAATATCTAGTACATATGTAGTAAAATGTGGAACCTTACCTTTCGAGTGAGGCTATCTCCGAAAGTGGCGACAGAGGAGGAGGACAAACGGCAGAAAACTTGTTAGTTTGTACACTTAACTTTACGAAACACATTAAAAAATGTGAGGAAAAATATACTTAACTTTACGAAACACATTAACAAATGGCACAAAACCATATCACTTAACTTTACAAAAAACTTAAAATTAATTTTTTATTTTTTTTTAAATAAAATTTTTTTGTGCTTTTTTATACTTTACGTTTTTTATAAAATGTCAATTTCTTCACCACTTTCAACTTTCTGTTTTTTCGTAGTATCAATTGGATCTTTCTTTTTGCTTACTCCTACTAAAGGCCTCTTTAAAAAATAACCATCCAAGGAAGATTGCTTCTGCCTACTTTTCACAATGTTCCTGAAACGACTCTGGCAAACGTCATCGAACTACGCAAGCATATGACCTGTGTAAGCATTTTCGGGGTGTCTCTTTTCTACAAATGATTGCACCTTATGAAAGGCAGCTAGAGCATCCTTAATTTCTGCCGTTGTCATAGGGTCGTTGTCCTCCTCCTAGCTGCTGCTAGAGAACTCTTCTTGAACGACATTATGTTGCATGGCCTCCAACACCTTCAGGTCATCTGTCGTAAGGTCCTCTTGGTGCTCCTCGAGAAGGTCATTGATGTCGTCCTTGTTGACGACCAGCCCCATGGACTTGCCGAGCGAAATGATCTCGTCAAGATCTGGTTGCGAAACAGTTTCAGGGTCGTCAACTGTTTTTGAATCTGCACCAGCTTCGCCCACGTTGACTCCCTCGAAGTCTTGGGCGGATACGGCATCAGGCCAGAGTTTCCTCAACAAAGAATTCAAGGTTCGCCTCGAAACCTCCTGCCAAGCTTGATCGATGAGTTGGATGCATATGACGAAGTCGAAATGCTCCTTCCAAAATTCACGTCAAAACATCTCCTGAAAAGATGTTTCGTATATAGCTTCTTGAAGTTCGATATCACTTGCTGGTCCATGGGCTGGAGGAGAGGGGTGGTGTTAGGCGGAAGATGAGGAACCTTGATAAAAGAATACTCCACTAGGATATCTTCCTCGAGGCCAGGAGGGTGAGCAGGGGCATTGTCCAACAACAGCAGACATTTCAGAGGGAGGCGCTTCTCTTCCAAGAATTTCTTCACTGTCGGGCCGAAACACAGATTTACCCACTCGGTGAACAAAAGTCTCTTTACCGAGGCTTTCGCATTAGCCCTCCACATCACTGGAAGCTTCCCCTTTAGCACTTTGTGGGCCTTGAAGGCTCGAGGAGTCTCAGAATGATAGACAAGTAGGGGCTTCACCTTGCAATCCCCACTAGCATTCAAACAAAGTGCGAACGTAAGTCTGTCTTTCATAGGCTTAAGCCCGGGTAGCTTCTTCTCTTCCTCAGTTGAAGACTTGCTGAGAACTGTAGCCTTCGTTGATTGTCATCTCGTCGAACATCTTAAAGGCTTCGGCCGCTTTCGTGTCCGAGCTGGCCACCTCCCCATGCCGCACCACTGAATGGATGCCAGTCTGTTTCCAGAATTTTTCAAACCACCCATGAGAAGCCTTGAAGTCTGGGGTTGGTGTCGATGTCCCTTCTCCTCCGTTGTCTTCGGCCTGGGCAATCAAATCGCTGAAAATAGCGCTGGCTTTGTGGCTGATTGCTGTCTCGGTTATCGTATCGCCAGCGATTTCTTTGTCTTTTAACCAGACAGGAAGCAGCATCTCCATCTCGTCGTGCGCGTGGCTCCTCTTGCTAGACAAAATAGTCATGCCCTTGGAAGTTGTAGCTGCTTTGATGGCTTTCTTCTTCTTAAGGATGGTGCCTATCATCGACGGATTTCGGCTGTATTCCTTAGCAATCACACTCAACCGCGTGCCAGCTTCATACTTTTTAATTATCTCCACCTTCTTCTCCATAGAAAGCATCCTCTTCTTTCCGTGAACTTCAGCAACTTTCTTGGGACCCATGACTACGTAGTATATACTACTGTACGTAATTAAGTTATGTAGTATACGTATGTACTAAAGTTCTCACACAACATGATAAAGTAGTACTACAACGAAATCACTAACGATTTACATTAATAAACAAAATCGTATAGAACGAACGAATTTCGCGTGCGTACACAAACGATGATGCTTCGGAGTGACCGAAGAATGCTGCTACGTAGATGCACTATGGGAGAGATGCTGACCAATAGGAGAGCAGGATCTTATGGCGGTGACTAGCATCAGGAACCAATGGGAGAGCGGGAGGATGGTGGCGAGTCTACTCAGTTGGCGGTGCGCGAGTTTTAAAATTGTTATCGGTGGTCTGGGCAAATCTCGGGACTTTACAGCAACCTGTTGTAACCTGAACTATTTTCGTATGTAGAGCCAAAAAAATCTTCGTATTTGCTTTTGTAACTTGAATTTTTCGTAAGTTGAGACTTTCGTATGTCGAGGTACCACTGTATCATGCATGTAAATGTAATTAATTCATCTCGTACAAGAAATGTTAAGGAACAAAATAGCATTATAAGGAGTCTGTCATAACACTAATTCATTGCGTTACTAGGAATACATATTTTAATGCAAAATTTTCTTGCTCTGATCCTGTTTTTAAAAGGTGTTGCTGTATTCAAATGATGAAATAATGTATATGAAGGCAATTCCTACTTTATCTCAGGTTTTAATATCAGTTTTAATGTTTTTACTTTGTTTCAAATTGCCTGTCAATGCTCAAAATAGTTTTAGTCTTTAATAGCTATAACAATCTATTTTCTATTCATCTCCCCATTGTTTTATTTACAGAATGGTTGACAGTGAGGTTTTGAACATTCTGCGTAAACGCATGGAGGACTGTAATTTGTATGAAGCTCCAAATCATAGAGAAAAATGTGCCCCAATGTTACAAGCTTATGAGAAAGCTGCAGAGAACTGGTTCATCAAATGTAAGGCCATATTCTTTTGATGATAATGTACTCTGTGGAGCCTTTTTGCACATTTAAAAAGTGTTGTATCAAGTTTAGAAATAATACTGTAGGTGGTCATAGATATTTCTGCAATTGTGAATCAATTTTCTGAACTGTGAGTGGTATTTAGATATGTAGAAAATCAGTGATACTAATTTATTTTTCCAGTTATTTAATATAATAAAAAGTAAGTTGTTCATGCACAAATACAAACTGCCACTCTTTACGTAGTCAAAAGCAAAATTTGGTTTGTTTCAAACTATGAATTTGAGACGTAACAGAAGTACCTCTTTGTTCGTGAATAGTAATTTTAGTCATAACCTATTGATATACTTTATAACAGAAATTGGTTCACGTAATGCAAAATTTTTTTTATTAGTACGTATGGTAATTTTCTTAAACTGGATCTGCTCAACTGTTAATACATAATTATAACATGATAAGCTCAAGATTTGCCTCAAGTATTTTTTAAGCTACAGATGACTAATGTTAATGAGTAAGCTTATTAGAAAGATTAGGTTTGTTAACATTTCAAAATGAAAAAAAAGTTTTAATTTTTTATTTTTTTGAAGAATTTCTTTGGTGAAATTTTTTGTCTTCAAATATTTACTCTTCTGTAGCCAGAGGTTTGCCTTAGGCAGTGATAAATCTCTTTGCTTCTTTGTGTCCTATTTTATTAAATATTGTATTGACATATTTTGTGTGTTGCAGCCATTAGTATTTTTATTTTTTAACATTCTTCTAATATCACTATCATTTATGCATTGCATAATACTGTTATAGCTCTTGACAGGTTTGGTAAATTATTTTGTTCAGAAAAGTTGCATTAATATTGACATCCATATTAGAGATGTTTTGTGCTCTCAACATGTTGTATAGATGCAAAAATGGTTATACTGGTAATTTAGGTTAACACATACAGCCCATTCCAAAGACAACCAAATGTATCACTTTAATTCTGATATTAAATGAGTAGTGATCATAATCGTAATACTTACTGTGTAAGGTAACTGTTTTTGTGGTATTTTTCATAATGTGTATCCTTTGAGAATTAGACACAGTGTTTAATGGAATGTGGCAGCCATATTTATTTTAATTCTTTTCAAGACAAGGAAACTGATTTCTGTTTGTCTTTCTTCCTCTCTGACAGATGGGGATCTGGGCGCATATGGGGATGTGAAGGATGCTTACATGAAACAAAAACACCGGATGATTTGGGAACGACGCCATGGATCTGTAGGGTCAGGCATGAAAGGAGACAATATACACTAAGATTTTTTACTTGTTGATTATTACACTACCCTGCTCATCAGCATCTTTTGTTACAGAAGGAAAACCAGTTGAATTTATTTTATCTATTTAGCATGATGTTCATCATGCATTTAGGTAAAAATGCCAGAAGCCAATCAATTTGGCGAGACATTTATGATTTCCCAGTGATATGTTCATAGTATGAAACCGGGATTGTAATGAGATGTAAATAAAATCAGTATTTATATTAATAATGATTTTTATTGAAGTGAATCTCTTAAATCTGTGGTTTTAGTTAGGAATGACAAATATGTTATAGACAAATATTTTATAGGAGTGAATGTGAACCATTTGAAAGATTGACATTTTTTTAGAGTTGGTTAAAAATACGTACAACCAGGACTACCTTTTTATTGGAAAAACCAGCGAGCCAATGTGTAACAAACAAATTCTACATCACATATAAAACAAGCTGATGTTAAAATGAAAAATAAGTGCACAAGTGGTAGATAATATTTACTACCAATCATAGCATTCAAGCTGAAGAATGAAGTTTTGATTTTTAAAATAATTTTTACTCGTTAAAAAGACAAACAAATTGTCAATGATCATGTGACAATAGATTGGTTCTAATATTGACATGGGAGTGTGTAGGCTTCACCTAGGAAACATAGTCATGGATAATGTCTTTTCTCTTTATACTCCTTGAAGCTTCATCCCCAATTTGAAATGAAGTCCCCTACGCCATCTTTGATGATACTAGTGGCTTAGACTTACAGATGACAACTCACTGCAAATCCCTGGAAAAGTAAAGCAATAGACCTTTCAGTATGTGGGGTTTATAGAAGGAAAATAATCATGATCATTAAATTCTCCCAAATAATATGGTTTCACTGTCATGAGGTAGCCTACAATGCCTGGCTTTAAAAATTCCTTATCTGGCTGCCCAACCACTCCAACTCCTATTTACTGTCTTAAGTGCTGAATGGCACCTGAAGGTCTTGGTTCTTGGGTTGACAGCCTCAGTTTCATTGAATCAAACCAAACCAGAAGCTCAGAGAAATCTATGGTTCTTTTAGACCAATTGAAAACTAATGTAACGGTATATATTTTAATCGAAATGAAAGGATATCCAGTTAGGGAAGAAATATGTTTCTGGAAATTAGGAAATATCAGGATGGTAGCCTACTGCATCCTTCTCCATCACTGGATATGGTCTAGCAAATGCGAATAGGTGTCAGGTGGTTCCTGCTAAATCACTGCTTAAATCAATGAAGGCAAATTGAGATTTTATAGAAATTGCCCTGTGTTCTGTCTTTGTAAGGCCATTATCATCATTCCATCGCTTATATTTGACATTTAATAGCCATGAGGTGAAGCTACAAGTGGCACCAGACTTAATAGCGATAGATATTGGGATTAATTTCTAGACTATGTAAAGTAGTTAATTATTTACCCAAGAGTAGGTTCCAGCCAGGACGGTTAGGGTCTGTGATTTGTAACCTCATCCGCATTCATAGTTCATTTTTAAATATACAGTATTGTTCTTTAAAGTTAACAACAGAATTATGCAAATCATTGAGAAATGTACAGAAATAGTGGTATTAACAAACAAATTGTATCTTATTCACCCTTACCATGTTTGCCGATGATATTCAGAACCATCTAATGGCGGGGAACTTTAGTGGTTATATCATCATAGTATTCATCATCATCACCATCGTCGTCATCATCATCATCATCATCATCGTCGTCGTCGTCGTCGTCATAATCACCTTCATGCGTCGAATCCTCGGTATCTTCACTGTATTCATGGTCAGTATGAGCAGTACCGTTATTGTCACTATTTGGCGCTCCACTGGGTGCAGTGTCTGACGCAATGAAAGGCAGAGTGACTCCAATCAAAACCAGGAGGACTGTGAGCTTCAGTGATGACCTGAAAATGGAGGACAATGTGAGGAGACTGTCAAATCTAAGGAGACTGCAATCATCAGTGGAGACCTGAAAATGTAAGATGATAAAGCTTTACAGGAGACATGAAAATGTCTGGGGATGTTTGGCTGTCAAAGCTAGGAAGACTGTGGTGTTAGGCAGACCTGAAAATGTCAAGAAATGTGAGAATGTCAAAGCTAAGTAGACTGATCTTTAGTTTAGACCTGAAAATGTCTGGGAATGTGAAACTGTCAAAGCTAAGAAGCCTGTGAACTTTAGCATAGACTTGAAAATGGCAGGCGATGTGAGACTCAAAGCTAAGAAGACTGTGGTCTTTAGCAAAGAGCTGAAAATGTCAGGGAATGTGAGACTGTTCAAAGCTGAGTAGACTGAGCTTTAGGAAAAACCTGAAAATTTTAGTATGCGAGACTTTCAAAGGGAGAAAGACCTTTGCTGCTTTAATGATTTTATTTAGATAAGAATCACAGGGAACAGAAGATACTGGCCCTAACTCTGACTGATTTACTACTGCATTCAGTGATTTCAAAAAACTTCGCAAAAACTAAGGTTTGGCACGTGAATTTCTGTATCATGGAAGATATACTGTCCAATTCTTTCAGAGCTATGCTTTCCAGTGTTTATCCCCTTTTTACTTTTTAATTCTTACCTCATTTTTAAGCGTCGAATGTGGACAGAACTGAGCGCGACAGGAGCAGAAGCAAGACTGAATCACAGCAGGTCACAACCTCAGCACCACTATCGCTGCTTAAATACGTTTATCTACAACACTTGGAGAATAATACTACCGCCCACCCGAAAACCGATAAAAAAAAAAGAACTAGTTCCGAACTTCTCGTTGCTGACTAGAAAAGAAGAGACCGAACATTTCCCCAACTCTGTTCTTATGCAGTGAGGAACAGTTCTCGTTTCCAAAGGTAAACTACAATCGGATGATGGTAAGTTTTCGGAATGACAGCCAATTTACTGTAAGTTTCATTGTATTTTGTTGTGTTGGCAAGATAAAAATTGACGCTTTCGAACGTCTTTCGAAAAGACCATTTAACAAAACGAACTGTAACAGATGTTGTGAATTGTATGACTAACGCTTAAATGACAGGTGGTCGTTGTATGACTGTTCCACTGTCTAGAGACCGACATTTCTTCGTACTTTTGGCTTTTCTTTTAACTTTTTGATCTTCTTAGAGATTGAATATTTTTGCTTCCTAAACATTCATTTTCGTGAACTGTTTGTCGTGATTGCTTTTCAATCATTTATTTATTTATTAATATTCTTTACAATTATCTTTCTGAGGCCGAGAAAGTTCGTAATATTCATGATGTATGTGTTAGTTAAATTACTTTTTGAAAATTATTTACCTATATAGACAGCCATAGACGCACATACTGCGCGCGCGCGCGCGCACACACACACACACACACACACACACATATATATATATATATATATATATATATATAGATATATATATATATATACATATATATATATACAATTTTCATTAATGGCTTTATTTTATTTTTAGTCTGATTTTTTTACGTGGCATCTGTTGCAATAATTTCATTAAAGCACGTGGACACCCTTCCCCCCCCTCTCCTCTCTCTCTCTCTCCCTCTCTTCTCCCTCTCTCATCTCTCTCTCTCTCGTTCCTCTTCTCTCTCTCTCTCTCTCTCCCCTAACAGTCTTCGTTGTCATTTGAATCTTGAGCTCTGCAGGGAACAGTTGTCCTTATCCTGGTGCTTTACGTACCAAATTAAATAATGAGGAGAGGAAAATTTTCAATAAGTTTCTTGCGGTTTCAGTAGTTCAAAACGATACAGTCCTGTTCGAAATATTTTTTTATTTCTTTTACTGTACCTCCGTTCATATCCTCTTTCTGCCATCTGCCTTTCCACTCTCTCAAACAATTGTTTCATAGTGCAACCGCGATGTTTTCCTCCTGTCACACCTTTCAAACCTCTTCTTTACTGTTAATTTCCCTTTCACCCCGTAGCACAGTGGGCCAGGAGGTGGACAAAAACCAAAAAAATATTGTTTAGTTTGATCAAAATTATATTAGAAACGTAAATTAGAATAGTTTTTAGAAAGGGAACCGTATATTATATTATTATTTAAGGAGTAGGGGTTAGACTGGCGTTATGGTTTTTTAGACGCAATCGGCTAAGTACATTTTCTCCCAGTATGCTAGTGATCAGTCTACATCAGATTTGTGTGCATGTAGCATCTGTGATATCAGGTCTGTGTTTCATTAGTTTATAAGAGAGTTTCAACAAGTTCACTACGTGTTATTTCTATGACTGAACATTTCAAATATTGTGCATAACATGCAATTAATCCATGTTATATAGATATATACAAAAGTACTTCAAATATTTTTTAACAAAAACAAGTATGCAGCAATTTTTTCGCTTGCATTTGCTTCGTATCTCTTATGAATTTTATTATACTAGAACTTGAGTAGAAAGGGAAAATATTTGTTTTCTTTGCACCAATTTGTAATTCGAGCTTTTGTGGGCAATAATAACCGAAGCGCTACCTCCCCTTTCATGGCGCCATTCAACCGGGGAGTCTGAGTAACCAAACGGCATAAAGTGACAAGAGCTGCCAACGAGTAGGTACTTCGTCATCTTAATAATTAACTACACAGTGTTTACAAAGGGTTTGTGGCAAATCCCAACCTAAAAAGTTGGAGGGGGTTAGGTTGCTAGTAGTTTTGGATTTTAAGGTTGTTCAAAGGATTAGCTTGGTTTAGGGCAGGAAAATATCTAGAACCTGTAAATCAGGAAAGTCATGGAGCCATTGCATAAGGAAATATTTACTGCTTATACTACTACAATTACTAATTTGCAATAGAGATCATCAGTGGGTCAATAGCAAAGCACTTAAAAGCCAACCCTGTGATTCTGAGATCGATCCCTGGTTCCATTGAAGAGTTAGAGAACTGTTTTTCTGGTGCTGGAAATTCACTTCTCGTTACTCATCCATAAATGAAATTCTCAATTGAAACTAAAAATGAGACTATAAGAATGCTACATCTAATGATAGGAATATTGCTTGCAGGTTTTTCAAGGATGCAGAAATTGCATTCGAAATCACTGGCCTTGATCAATCCTTTGTTTATAAACTTTATTTGATTTTACCAACAATGTCATCTGGTCTTGATATCGATGCGCATCAGTGTGAAAGGTTTTGCTTGGATACTGCACAAAATTATAACTGGTACTACATGCCCCAAAGCTTGCATCGGTTGTTAATTCATGGTGCTTCAGTGACATGCAACTTCAATCTACCAATTGGCATATTATCTGAGGAGGCACAAGAAGCAAAGGATAAAGAATTCAAGAAGTTTAGGGAATCTTTCACAATGAAAACATCACGAATAAAGACAAATGAAGATTTAATGATCAGATTACATGTCCATCTGATCCCTTGGTAAGTTCTTTAAGAAAAGTAGACAGGCCTGTAAAAACTGAACTACCTGAAGAAAGCAAAAATTGACACCCAAAATACCCTTCGATTTGTATCATGTAGTCTTAATACGAGTGAAAGTTCCTTGTTATTTTAGATTTTTTTAATGGATTAAATGCTTTTATTTCTATATTTATATTACAATAGTATAATAGTATAGCCAACATGTTATTCTTTACGTTCATTAAATTAATTATATTGTAAAATCTTCAATGACAGCATTTGATAGAAATAATCTTATTTTTAAAAAATTTTATTCTTATCTTTTCTGCATTGAATAAAGGTATCAAATATAAAGGTTATATATTCCTAACTATATTTTACCAAATACACAAAAAAAGGGGTAAACGTATCACTCATATTATTACATTTGCTTGTAAATACAATACTCTAAACGTCTATACTGGAAAATGATAAATAATACTTGGATGTGAAAGCAAAAGATAATTTTGTCCATAAAATGACTGTTCTGGCCCACTGTGCTTAAGGGGGTAGCGCCGTCAGTGCAGGCCCCTAGCGCCAACCCCTTTTATTCCTTTTACTGTATCTCCGTTCATATCCTTCCTTTCATCTTACATTCCACCCTCTCCTAACAGTGAAGTTTTCCCCCTTTTAAACCTTTCAAACGTCTTCCTCTCAATTCTCTCAATTTTCCTTTCAGCGCTGAATGACCTCATAGGTCCCAGAGCTCGGCCTTCGGCATGAATTATTATATTCTATCTTTGCCCTTCAATCTATCCCGTTTCTTCGAACATGCAGGGAGTTCTCTGACGCAATGTGGACGAGTAATCGATGAGGCAACACCTGAGCCGAGCTCTACATGTTTCTATCGACATTGATTGCGCAAATCTTACAAAATCTCTTGCCGCCTCTTCCTTCGTCCGAGATATTTGGTAATCCCAATTACTTCAAAACATATGTGGAGTCTTTCGTAATTTCAGCCCACACACACACACACACACACACACACACATATATATATATATATATATATATATATATATATATATATATATGTATAACTGAATCACGAAAGTTAGGAACGTGATAAATCCATAAATAAAGATAAATGCCACGAAGGAAAAATAAACGAGGAGTCTGCAAGATCTTTCGACTTAAAAGTCCTTTACTGAGCAGAATACTGACAAAAATACGAGAAAAGACAATACAAGAAGGTTCGTATAACTGACAGATAGGGATTATAAAGGGATTAGTACCTAGAATCCGACACACCTGGAAGATAAGAAACCTTCCCAAACAAGCATAAACAAAGGGTGCAATTAAAGGTTTAAGACAATCATCTCAGATACAATCTCCAGACAATTAAAGGATTATAGGTGACAGCTATTCGGAACCTGGTAAACAAAACCATATTCACAAAACATTACAGACATACATTACAATAAAATTTAATAACTCTAAGGCTTAGAAGTAAGGCTAAGCCAGCATAAATACTCTGTAAAAACTGGGCAAAAATCTAATGCATTATTTATTCATTTAAGTGAAAACAACCACCGAATTAATTGGATTGACAGTTCAGTAATTGCACGGTCAAGAGATGTCTTATCACGAAATCTTTTAGAATCTGCTTTAATACAACTTACTTTTCATTGTAATTTCAATGTTAGTCGTGGCCTTTTTCATTTAGACCCTTGTATCTGTAACATGTTTAAGAATGAAATCAAAGATATAATTACTGACTTAAATAAAAATCAGTTGCCTTAGAGTTATTAAATTTTATTGTAATGTATGTCTGTCATGTTTTGTGAATATGGTTTGGTTTACCAGGTTCCGAATAGCTGTCACCTATAATCCTTTAATTGTCTGGAGATTGTATCTGAGATGATTGTCTTAAACCTTTAATTGCACCCTTTGTTTATGCTTGTTTGGGAAGGTTTCTTATCTTCCAGGTGTGTCGGATTCTAGGTACTAATCCCTTTATAATCCCTATCTGTCAGTTATACGAACCTTCTTGTATTGTCTTTTCTCGTATTTTTGTCAGTATTCTGCTCAGTAAAGGACTTTTAAGTCGAAAGATCTTGCAGACTCCTTCGTTTATTTTTCCTTCGTGGCATTTATCTTTATATATATATATATATATATATATATATATATATATATATATATATATATATAATCTGAACAATTTACACGACATTACAATTAAATGAACGAACAAAATTTAAATTGTTAAATATTGTTCATTCCTTTAATTCTAATTTTGTGCAAATGTTTGAAATTTTTGTAACAATAATTTATAGCTTTTTCAATTCATTCATATATGTGTGTATATATATGTGCGTACGTATGTGTGTGTATACACAGTACACGCACACTGTATATATATACATATATATAATATATATATATATATATATATATATATATATATATTATATATATATATATACACACTCACATATATATATATATATATATATATATATATATATACACACACACACACACACATATATATATATATATATATATATATATATATATATATATATATATATATATATATGACTCACACAGACAATGACGGATCCAGGATTTAGGGGGGGGCCGCTATTTATTAAAGTACGGGCTGCTATAAAGCAAGAGCCCGTGCCAGCATAAGGCTGGCTAAATCTATGTCGTCGGGAGAGAACGGTATCTCCCCCTGCAAAACGCTTGGAGGAAGGCAAAACGCTTTCACAAGCATTTAGGGGCAAGTTTTGGTACATTTATGGTGGTTAATATGAAAAAAAAAAAAAAACCTGTAACCCATAATTCTTGTAAGATACCAGTTACAGATCTCTAGTGATTGATTGAAATTGGGATATATAATACATTCCAGTTTTAATTGGGAACACCTACAGACCAAAACTGAAAAATAGATCATTCATACCATTCTTTACCACATATGTTAAAATTATCTGCTATACTTGCATTAGTTGCACACTAGTAGTTAAGTAAATAAAGCAATGAACATAATTCATCAGTAAAGCAAAAGAAAAATACATATTTGGCACGGGTTTAATATTTATGTTTCACAAACGGTAAGCTGGGTAAAGCATTTGTCATACTGACATACGTATTTTTAACAGTAAAGTTAAAGAACAAATTCCAGTCTATGTTTTCCCTCTAAAGCAAACTTATCAATCACATCCTCTGCATCTACATTTATTTCGGTATCCCTATGCACATGGATAATAGCCAAGCTAGAAAGTCTTATCAGCATCTCTCTCTCTCTCTCTCTCTCTCTCTCTCTCTCTCTCTCTCTCTCTCTCTCTCTCTCTCTCTCTCTCTCTCTGTGTTGGAACTTACGAATTTGTTTCATTACTTTCCACATTCTGTTCTTTCTTTCTCGTATTCTAAGTCCCTCTCAGCCCGTTGTTTCATCGTTGAATTTTTTTTATTTATTTAATTTTTTTTTTTTAGTTTATGCCTGATTTCTGAAAATCTTTTCTTGATGCTACTATTGCTACAAACGCAACAGCAACAACAATTACTACTACTAATATTGTTATTATTGTAAGTTGATATTTGCTGACATTGATATTTGATAATAATCCACTCTTAGGGACGCCATTCAAAGGTGAAGGGGGCGGGGGCGACTTCCCCCTCCTCTAATTCCGCCACTGCACACAAAGGACGAATCTCGGTCTCCCGAGCATCGTTGCCAATTTAGTGGAGCTTCACACACACGGTTTTGTGTAAAGTCTTTTAAACTCAGTTTGGAGGGTAAATACATATCAATTGGCAACCCTGTTCCCAGGCGACTGACGCCTGGTCTAAGAAACCATAGACTGAAGAAGTTGCAGCCCAAGTACTCCATACCTAAAGCCTAACGTACCTACCAGCAAACTTGACCCAATTTGACGGTTCGTCAGGCGAGTCAGTCGCTACCGTATCATTCGAATTTTTAGTTTAACCTTAGCTGTGAGACATAATGAAGATAATGGACACTTGCGCACATATTTCACGGTAACTGATATCTGACTCTCCCGATGTGAATCACAAATATTATATTTCTGTGAAATACGTTTCCATGTGTTCATTATTTCTATTATATATATATTAATAATATATATATATATATATATAGATATTATTATATATATATATTATATATATATATATATATATAGAATAATTATTACATCACCGTGATTCATATAAATTATTCGAGCTACAAAATATGTCCTTTTTATCAACTAAAAAAAATTCCCCTTCGGTTTACATATATGAAATACATTAATTCCGAGACAGAGCGAATTAGATATTAAAGGACATTTGTAGTTTGAATTATATATATATATATATATATATATATATATATATATATATATATATATATATATATAACCACCGACTAAGAGTACTCGATAATAATAAAAATAATAATAATAATAATAGTGTACGTAGGAAGCAGACCCTCTCTCAAGCATACTGTATTAAAAGTAATGGCTATCTCAGCATCATTACGCTTGTAGAGATTCTTCTTTTCCTTTTTGCGAATAGTGGCTTTTTTCTGTGCTACTTTAAACAGGTTAGTAGAGCGCCTATGAAGGTCATTATCAAATAATATAGAGTCAAGATTGGTGTATATATACTTCTATAATAGTTTTTACATGTAAACAAGTTCCTCGCTGGAGTGGTTTTCGTGCTCAGCTGCCAATTCGGTGGTCCGAAGTTTGAATCCCGGCTAAGCCAACGCGGAATCTCAGGAATTTATTTCTGGTGATAGAAACTCATATCTCGACATAGTGTGGTTTGGATCCCACAATAAGCTGTGTTTTTTTTGTTTTTTGTTTGTATGGTGTTTTTACGTTGCATGGATAAGCTGTAGGTCCCGTTGCTAGGTGACCAACTGGTTCCTAGCCACGTAAAAATAACTAATCCTTCGGGCCAGCCCTAGGAGAGCTGTTAATCAGCTCAGTGGTCTGGTAAAACTAAGATATAACTTTACATGTAAACTATGATACCAAAGTTATAAAAATCAATAATGGGCTCTCTCTCTCTTTCTTGTAGCGAGAAATAGAAAAGAATCTCTACAAGCGTAATGCTGCTGAGATGGCCAATGATATAAAATAATAACAATAATGACGCTCTCATGTAAGTAAAAACATGATAGCGTAACCTACCAAGTAGAATATTGCTACAGGCAATAAAAGGTCAGCTAGTGAAAACACGTAGACTTTAAGGTTTTGTAAATATAAAAAACAACTTAACAAAAATGAGAAAGCGTACATTACCTTCCTTAGAACAGGGAACGATTATTCTGCATGATAGATTCAATGGAAGAAAGGGAAAACAATTCGCATAAATGCAGATCTTTGAAAAATTACATTTATATTCCGCCGTATGCCATGCCTTACTCATACTATTGACTCTGCCAGTAACTACACGCACAGTTGAAAGGTCCTTCAAGTACTACACTTCGGCGAGTGAAAACTTGGCTGAAACCTATTATGTCAGATGAACGACTTTCCGGGTTATGTATGCTCGGCGTACATCGTCATAAATTCAATTTGAACAAAACAGATTTCATAGAAAAGGTAGATGAAAAATTTGGATGTGACCACAGGGACAGGTTACAGTTCCTTTTCAAACGAAAAGTGATAAAAAAAAGACCTATTAATTTAACACCATCATTTTGTTTCCAAATATGTATCCTTCTTATATTGTATAGTATTTGTATGTCGTATATAACTGCGTTATTCTTTCAAGAAATGTTTGATTTCAGTTGAACAGTGTATATGGAACTATTGAAAAAAAAAATCAACGTAACTTGCTGTATTTTTTTTCTTTATCGCATTTTGCTTCACTTAAATTATTGGCATCGCAATGCCACTGCATATTATATATATATATATATATATATATATATATATATATATATATATATATATATATATATGTATATATATATATATATATATATATATATATATGTATATATATATATATATATATATATATATATACACATATATATATACACACATATATATAACATATAGATATATATATATATAATTATATATATTATTATTATATATATATATTATATATATATATATAGATATATATATACACATATATATATTTACACACTATATATCAGATATTTATATATATTATATGATATATTATAATCTATATATATCTATATTTATATATATATTATGATATATATATATACACCATATATATACAACACTATATATACATATATATATATATATATATATAATTATATATATATATAATATATATTATATATATATATTATATATATAAGATATTATATATAATAATTGCTTTATTCATCTAAGAAATACAGACACTGATAGGTACTATTTTTAGAATTAACCTGTTAGTTCAAAGGGTCAAAAGTTTGTTTATTGTATAAAAATGATTAGGCCTATGACATAAAAATAAGGTAGCATATTGAAATCCAACTATGAATTGAGGCCGCCACTCGAACAACCATCTATCTGGAAATTTTCGGATTTGAGTTATACCAAGACCACCGAGCTAGAAGGCCTGTACGATGTTTTGTGACGTAAGCAAGGGTAGTCCGAGCGGCGAGCACTGGCTACGCTGCCAGACGAAAGAAATGTAAACAAAACGTCACCAAAGTAGACAATTTTTTGTTTGCTAGTTATGGTAATAAGATAATCTACTTATTTTTCTTGTCTAGACTAATTGGTGTACACCATATATTACTAACCCGAAACACAGGTTATGAGATTAATATAAAATACTGCACCAAAACACTATTTATTTACTTATAATACAGTACGCTTATACCGAAGCACACAAATGTTTATCATTTGAATAAAAAAATTATTAACACAATACCTAGTTTTAACGTCAGATTACAAGACGGCAGTGCATTGGTTTACATACTGTCATGAACCAGGTTCTAGTTCTAATGGTACTTTAAAAGAAATAAGGGAAGGACTGGAATGACTGGTAGGAACAGACAAACCATGGAGGAAGGTAAAAAACAAAACCACAAAATTACCTTAATACTAATTTATTATACACTGTAAATTACCATAATATATGTACAAGTGAGTCAGGTTTAGCCCAACATTAATCGATCAATATTACCACCAATGTAATGAATGATTAACAGCAGCAACACACAACTTTCAAGTGTTAAACAAAACAAGGAATAAGTCTTAAACATCACTCTGAGGACTTACACACAAATGAGCTACTATGCTCCATATAAACAAATACTGCAATAGAAAAGCATCTCAAACTAACATACCAGTCCTACAATGCTCAACACTTTTATAGTGATAATAAAGTAATAAAAAGAATTACCAGAGCCATACACGCTCGAACACATTTAATACATAAAATGTAGTGGAAAATCATTACCGAGCATACACTGCTCGACACCATTAAATACAATAATGTAGTGAAAATCATTACCAGAGCCATACACTCCTCGACACCATTAATATAATGATAACAGTAATGTAATGAAAATAATTACCAGAGCCATACACTGCTCGACACCATTAAATACAATAATGTAGAGAAAACACCATTAAATACAATAATGTAATGAAAATAATTACCAGAGCCATACACTGCTCGACACCATTAAAACATTGCAAACCCATATAATACATACATCAAAAGAAAAAAAAATGACTTACTCTGCTAGTATATTTGTGAATGAAATAACTATCATATTTTAAATACAGCCATTTATTTGGTAATTAAAGTTCCAAACTCTCTCTTTTTGTTTAAGTTTTTGTTGACTACAATAGAGTTATTTTCTTGTGAACAATAATTATTCAGTAAAACGTTAGTAGACGCCCATATTATTAATTTTGCTCTTTTTCCTGTGCTATGACCTTCATCGCAGACAAGCGCATTATATATCACTGTTGATGCTAAATTTCTCTGACTACTTGATAATTTGAATTTGGGTGTCTGTGTCAATTTATTAATGATGATATAACTATACATTACCATATTTGCCGTAATATCATCTGGGCATAATGACGAACCCCTACTGATACCAACAAGGTAATTGCAGTTCTCTGATAAATTCTCCTCATCATCTAGACACGTTATCAAATCTTTACAAGCGATGCATTTTACCTTTCTGCAAAACTACATAACAATAACCTGCCAAATAAATTATTATAGGAAAAATAGGAAAAACCTCCTTGCAATTTTCAATATCACTTTCTGTTACTTTCAGAACAAATCATATATACAAAACTCCTCCTGACTATAACTGGCACTCTCCAAATCGTTCCATTTCAAATCATCAAAACGTCTTAGCCTTACATTTTTTATCGTGGAAAGGTAATTCTTCCTTTAACACTGAAATCATCCTAAGCTTCTTTTCACATTCAAACACTTGACGTACGGAAATATTGTACTGGCCACCTGCAAGCTGACGATATTGACCAAACCTTGCCTCTAGATTATGTTTGAAATTTCCCTGTCAACACATAACTCATTTTCAACTCAAATACACATACAGTATTCTCTTATTTCTAATATTGCATAAGTGGTATGTTTCAGTGCTGTAAATGTTTCTTTTGTTAGTGTTCCACCAAACTTTTAAGCTATCCCACTTTTGTAGCCATTCGTAGAAATAGTTGAGAAATTGATATTTTATGTCATAAGCGTCATTACTTAATGGAGTGGCATATTTATCATTTAACCTTAGACCTTTATATGGGGATTTTACATTCATTATTGTCCACCAAATGTAAAAAATTTGTACATATTCTGCAACTTCTGAATAAAATGGTATACAGTGATTTTCCCCTAGAGTTAATAAAGCTTGAATGAGGTATTCACTGAATATCTAAAACTAAATTAACATTTTGTTTCTCAAAGGTGGAGGGGGATAACACTTTCAATGACAGTGTATATGCATGTTTCAGAAGTAAACCATCTTCTATATTATGAAGTTTTTCCAAAGAACTGAATGGTGGAAAATGAATTTCATCTTCTAAAATATTACTTCCTTCAAAGGAGAACCCAGGGAACATCATTGTTTTATTTATATCTTTTTGACCAAGCCAATTATTCCTGATGCATTTCAACAAATGTACTGAATCATATATGAAAAAGAGGGGTCTGTTACTCTGAAATGGGTGGGGATACACTATAGACAGTTGTGGAGGACTGGCAAAATAGGACATTGCTTTCCCATTGATAGCATTATTATCCGTTACAACACAAAACACGGTGAAACCTATTTTTTCTAAGCCTACAATAACTTTTTTCAGGATGCGGTGCAGAACATCAGCTTTCATGCTTTTAGTGGGAATGACATGTATAACTTCTTTGAATTTGGACTTTACACTGTTCAACATAAAAACAAATGCACTTGTTGCAGCTTCACTACTATCAAAGGCTGAACCAACAATATTTCCACCTTTATAATCAAAATATGGCTTCAAGTGAATTTCATCCACCATAAGTATCACAGTTTTGTCATTTTCTGGTATTGATGATTTACATTTATTCTTAATGTACATTAGAAAATGTGAGTCATTTTGTTCTGATGCTGGGCTGAACTGCTTGGAAACACTCTCCTGAGAGTAGAGTAACTAGGCAATATTAAGAATTCTTATCTCTCAAGAGTCTATAACTTTGAGGGGAACAATTGTATAATAAAGAAGACAATATTACCAACTCTGATGAATAATCAAATTTATTCAGTCATTAACTTCAGTTGTTCAAATACAAATTTCAGCATAGGCAAGTGCTTGAAAGACTGATCATCTAAAATTATTGCCAAAAATGAAATTACTAACTTTATAACAGCAATGCTATTGCAAGTTTTATAAATATTTTCAGCATTGTCAGCTTCCTGCAAGTTATTTAATACCTGCTCAATGATATCTGTATCATGAACTTCTGTAGGAATATTAAAATCTCCTAAGCAATGTACTTCAACATCATGATCAAATGCATGTACCATGCAGTTCGCCTTAATCATTAATGACAGTTATTCTAGTACAAGGGAATTGTACAATACGACAAATTAAGAGACAATCATCCTGTTGTACTACTGTCCAATATTGTCTGTCAAGAAACTGTAGCCTGGTTAAAGTTCTGTGACCGAATTAAATTCTCACGCTTCTCTATATGAAATACCTTCTTGTAAGCTTGCTGACCCTTCTCTCCGACCTTTCTTCTTCAAATCAGATGCCTCTCTTCGGTATGATGAAGCAGATAAACACGAAGGGCAATTAGGAAACTGGGATGGAATGGCCCATTCACGAAGCTGCGGTACTGTCAACTTTGCTTTCAGAGTGGTCCCCATTTTCTCATCAAAATAGGAAGCTTCCCACCTAATGTCCTCGGATACAAAATGTAGACTGCAAACCTGATAAAAGATTTGCAAAATTTTAATTACTACCCAGTAGCAAGTGTTATAATAACACAATTATATTTAGACAGTGTTTACACTGACCAAAATTTAAGCAACAGATTATGATGAAGTTCCTGCTTTCCCTCAAAATCCATTGAACTTAACCAAACTTTTGACCAATAAAAGATATGTCACACATAAAAGTACATAATACATGATACTCACTCTGCTATATTTTGTTGGGATGTAGTTATCCCTCTTGATTGCATGAAGCCATTTTGAAGACAGGTGGTCATCCTCAGGGAATTTAAAAACATTGACTGTTGGCCCAGGTTTATGATTCCCCTTGCAGTTGGGAACCACACAATGAGCTGCTGCAATAATCAGTACAAACCTCTTACCTGTGGAAGAGGAATGATGGTCTTTTAATATATGTACAACATATATTAAAAGAGGTTAGGTTAGGTTAGTTATTGGTCCAGTCATAATAATAATAATATATAATAACAACCTTGGTTTAGTAGCCTGATACCTAACAGCAAATATTCAATAGTCTGTACATGCAACCATTTTATTGGATTTTAAAATTGACTGTATATGATACTAATAATAGGGATACAATTAACACTGTAGTTTGCAGGCCTGTATAAATCTCGCTCTTGCCAATACAGATGTATATGCCAGCTTGCCCCTTATGGTTACCTCTTGTGAGACTAAATCTACTTTAGTAGTCACATTGTTGCCTGTTAACATACTCTGGACTTCAAAAGTTTGTTGCAGAAACTTAAGCTCATGCATACCAGGAGGTTTGAATATGTTCTTTGGCAAAAATGCTTGCTGCAATATGCTGATCCATAGTTTGGTTCTATGTTCTTGTCAGGAGATCTTAAACAAAACTGAAAAAAATCAGTCCTGAATCTCATTACGGGCAGTCCCCGGGTTAAGACGGGTTCAGCTTATGACGTTCCAAGGTTAAGGTGCTTTTCAATTATATATATATTCATCAGAAAATATTTCCAGGGTTACGCCGCCTACAACGCTGATCTGCCACAAGAAATATGACACCAAAAATGCAAAATAATAAATATTTGAAGGTTTTTGGGATGAAAAATGCAATAAGAATGCAGTTTATATAGTTTTGAATGCAGCCAAAGCATTAAAAGTAAGGTTTTCTTAGGATTTTTGACGATGTTCCAGCCTACGACGATTTTCGGCTTACGACGTGTCCCATGAATAGAAACCCCGTCGTAACCCAGGGACTGCCTCTATTAACAACAGGCTTTCTACAATGACCTGCAGTCATTTTTAAGGCATATTAAATTTTTAACCTGCGAGGCTACTCACACAGAAGAGAAACTGTATTTAATTACGGTATAAATGTAATTACAATCTGCATGAATTCATATTCATACAGTTGTGATTTAGGGGAAAAAATACATTCTATGTGCTTTACAGAACCAGATCAAAGCATCTGAACCATGACATAGAAGGTATTTGTAAAGCTTCAAATGCAATTATTACCAGGAGGTACATATTTAAAGCTATGTAACATGTCACAGTCACACTGACCTGTAATTCAACATACTTGCAATGTACTTCATTAACACTTAAACTGCAACATGCCTAAGGCTAGGCCTCGTGATACTACATACATTGTAGTACATGTATGTACTAGTAATAAGGAAAATTGCCATATTTAACCATGGTTTTATATATATGGACTGACAGTACCCCTACATTAATTTATTAGGCTACATGAATTTACTTCACTTTGTTTGATTTTATGTACAGCCCTCCACAGGAATGATTCTCTCTTTGGCTTTAATAAAAAGTGTATTACAACTTTCATTAGCTCAAAATGCAGGCAGTAGTTGACTGCAAATTGACTGTGATCTTGTGAGGTATCGACAAAGAGACAGGTAAAGCAGTACTGATGTTTATTACAAGTAAACAGGAGATATGTTTATTACAGGTAAACAGGAGATTATAAACATGGGTGCAAATGGATATGTAGTATCCTACCTGCACTGAGGCAAAAACTGACTCTGAGCCAGCCGACTGTGTTTCTACCCAGACATACATATATGAATATAATTAGTTGCATTTATCACAGATACACAAGTAACATGCTGGCGCCAATGCCAGAAAATGCTTTATACATTGGTATAAGGTACAACACGTTAGATTAAGTATGTACAGGATATTAGCGGAAAAAGTGTTGTCCTTACATTCTAATACACAATTACTTAAAGTTGTTTCAGCATATTTATAAAGGTTTTCATGAATGAAAAAATGTCACTATACCTATCTTGTGAAATAAGATTCCCATTCTTGTGTGATCCTGTTTCTGTATGGAACACTGTTGATGGCCCAACACTGGATGCCATTAGTGGCTTTGTTGCTGCTGGTCTCTGCAGTTGCTGTTGCTGCCATTTTTGAGAATCATCGCATAACAATGGAGTCTTATTTGCATGCAATCGTCACTTGTCTGTCCAATCTCTCCCATCTATATCTATGGGCCAGCCTACATAGCCTCATCCAGCAGCATTGTCGGAATAAACAAGCCAATTTCAGCTTCAAGCTATGAAAAAAAAAAAAACACTCTACGTCCAAGACATCAATCGTAGTGGCCTTCGCCTTGAAACATCTGCGGCTTTCAATGTGTGATATCAAGTGTTCACCATTGAGTGGCAGCAGGAACCGAGTGCATAAGCATTGGCCTAATATGATTTGTAAATTAACTTTCTACTTATATATATATATATATATATATATATATATATATATATATATATATATATATATATAGCCTTATATCGAAAGTTATTATGATTTCTTTTGATAAAGCACTAAAAAGTTTAGCATCTGATTAAATGAAATATAAATAAGACTCATGTTGGTGTGAAAAAAAAAAAAAAAAACGAAATCCAAGTTATATGCACGTTTAGCAATGGCTACATGGTTATGCCTATTCAAGAATCAAGGAAACATATTTTCCAGCTTGTTAGTTAATAATGTCATCGAATTCCTCAATTGTGCAAATTTTTGCATGAGGAATTGCGTTCAGGATCGCATCAAACAAGTGTTTTCGTAGGTTTCCACATTTTTTTTTTTCAGTGCATAAGTGAGACTATACTTGTCTATACGATCCGGAGTGTGAATATGCTTGGCGAGCATTATTTTAATTCGAGTATCTCCTGTTATGCTCTCTCTCTCTCTCAGGACCTTTTTATCTAATAAGGAATAACCAGAGGCCTGTTTTAAGAATCGTGCACACTAGGCCTATTGGTCATGCTCGGGTGCTTCTATATATATATCTATATATATATATATATATATATATATATATATATATATCCCCAAAAAACTCATAAATTTCTGTTATACAATAATGCTTCACTGGATCGGACTGATTACTGGTTGTCCGTGGAACTATGAATTTGGGTGATATCACTTAATTCCTTATGATATGCCCCCTTACGCAAATTCAGTCTTAAATTTCATGGTTAGAATATAATTAGAAGATTTGAGGTAAAAGGTTGAAGTGAAAAAGGTGGAGTTAGGATTGTGGGTAGAGGTAGAGGTATAAGTGGGGGAGGGGTGGTTGGGGTCTGTCGTCTCCCTACTTAAACAGGTGGTGATTTTACTGGTGTTCTTGTTGCTTGCGACAGTCTTTATATATATATATATATATATATATATATATATATATATATATATATATATATATATAGCGATTCCGTTTCCCAGGTGCGAGGACAGGTTCTGGTGTTGGTTCTAATGGTTCCATCTTTGCCTAAATAACAGACAGTGGCCCTGCACATTAAGCCTTGCTATGCCCGGAACTATACTCTGTTTTTTTCCATCTGTCCATCCGCCTGTTGTGTTTGCGTATGGTAACACTGCGTCCCGGTTTTTAGATAGTTACATTCAGCTTACATTCATCAATAATAACAATATCCTATTTTGAATATTCGCATACAGTAAATTATTAAAACACTTTTCAGTTGCAAATGTACACCAAGATATCCTTTTATTTACCTAAAACTTACACATAGCGTAACTATCAAAAGCCCGGGACGCAGTGTTACCATACACAAACACCACAGGCTGGTGGACAGATGGAAAAAAACAGAGTATAGGCCAAGTCACCTGTTAATGCACTATGCTATTAAATATTTGTCTCCACATTGCTCGAAATATACATTGGTAATGTTGGTAATCGTGTTTTGAACGAAAGTTTCAAATAGTTTCGTTTCTATGCTTTAAAATAATTGCTATTACCGTAATTTTTTCTTATGATTGCTTTAATATCATAGATTTGATGTTTGTGCATCATATGTTAGCTTTATTTTGCTTGATAGAGCTTTCACTGTAGAAAAAAAGGGGGTTTTTCAGCTACGTCTTGTAGTTGCCAGTTAGTGAATTTCGAACGAAATCCTTTGAAATTTGTCGCCTGGCTTCTGGAACTTACTGTACTAGTTTACACTGGGAGTTGCTTAACACAGGCTAAATGGGAGTTCTTTGACACTGGCTAGCCTACAACATATTCTGGCAAGTCTCATATAGCTAAATATCCTAATTTATATGAATTCCTACTAAAATTCAATCTAGGTTAAACCATTCTTTGTTTATATTGCACCTTACCTCAGCTAGTAGGTATTGCTCCTTTACCTACGCTACATCCCAATTTCAGGCTACAGCTTTCATAGGCTATATCTGGGTGTAGGTTATACTTGCAGATGCCTAACTTATGTTACTTTATCAAACATTACTGTATGTTTGTTTGCACATACGACACAGCGTAGAGCTGCTTCCAGTGTAATGAATGCAGACTTTAACCCTATATTGCAATTGAAAGTTATCCTAATGCCATCTAGAGACTAAATTCAAACCTAACTTTTGCAGTGAACTTAGTATTTTGAAATTATCTACTTACCATAGTATGTTTATCCAAAGCACGCTACTTCACTATGCAATATAAGTTTTGTGGTCCAGCTCAAAAATAAAAGTACGGAATTAGGAAAAAACCTCGAACGTATGTGACGCTTGCGAAGGAAGCATGAGCGAGGAATGGACCACCAAGGTTGACGTCATCAGGCCATGGCCCATGACGTCATATCGAACAGGCCTTCTATCTCGGTGGTCTTGATTACATATACATTCGAATGCAGCAACTCTTCTTCTATATACTAGTGTTTAGAAATTGTGAAAAAAATATGTTTTTTTGCGTTCATAATCTAGGGAGAGTGAGAGTAATTATATACTCTGTTTTTTTCCGTCTGTCCATCCGCCTGTGGTGTTTGCGCATGGTAACACTGCGTCCCAGGCTTTAAATAATATCCTATTTCGAATATTAACGGTGTAATTAGCATACAGTAAATTATTAAAACACTTTTCAGTTGCAGATGTACACCCAGATATCCTTTTATTTACCTAAAACTTACACATAGCGTAACTATTTAAAAAGCCCGGGACGCAGTGTTACCATGCGAAAACACCACAGGCGGATGGACAGATAGAAAAAAACAGAGTATAGAATGATGAATGCGCAATATTTGAGTTGTTATTCGAGTGAAAATGCCTATGGTGAAAATGAATCGAACAACAATATATCTGCAAAATTGCAGGTAAGCGGTTATTCGAGAGAAAAGGAACCCGGATAATGTTCTGTCTGTTTTTGTTTTTTTGTTTGTATGGTGTTTTTACGTTGCATGGAACCAGTGGTTATTCAGCAACGGGACCAACGGCTTTACGTGACTTCCGAACCACGTCGAGAGTGAACTTCTATCACCAGAAATACACATCTCTCACTCCTCAATGGAACAAAACGTTATCTGCATGCGTCCACCAATGAGGTTCTTTGATTTGGTATGACGTCATATTTAAAGGGTGCTTAGTTTGGCTGTCAAGTTCTCGTGTTGCGTGGTTTACCTTATAATTTTCATTAAACATTGTTTCTGACAAAAATAAAAGTTATTGTGACCATCAACTATGGGTAGAAAGCATAAGGAATCGAATGAAATGGAAAACAACGCAGTAGAATGTGTGAAAAGAATCATGTGAGCGCACTGGTAATTGCTCCTCGGTCTTTTTATGGCAAAAAAGAAAAAAAATAAAACTGAAAATACCTTCCAAACAGTATACCTTGCTGGATTTTAAAAATCTATTAGCCTATCATTACTGTACCCATTATTGGATGGTCAGATGTGTTAAATGAGGAAAAAAAGTTAGTCACTCTTTTTTTCATGCAATTAAGTGTAAAAAAATGGTGCTAGTAAATCTTGCATCTTACCATGCTTTTAGGAGTACAGTATGCTTTAACAAATTTTTTTCAGGTATGCATTTATCAGTTATGTGATTGCACCACGTAGGCCTACTATGAATGATGACCAAAGACGTGTCATAAGGAGAGCTACTTAACAATAATTTTACAGAACACCATTCTTATACAATAAAGTTTTCTAATTTTCTTTTTTTTATTTCTTCTTCCCATCATTATATAATTCTACTAGTTTTTAATTATTTATGTTTCTAAGATCTAGGCTAATATAATGTTGAAGAAAAATATTACATCATACCATTCATAATTATCACTTATATCGTCATGCCAATGTTCACAAACTTCGGTTTTTTGCAATTATGGTGTTGTTTGAGGTACAGATAATATTTACACAGATAGACAGATAATATTTACACACATATTTGTAAAGAGCATGCTTTTAGCTTCATTTTGAAAAAAAAAAAGAATTGTGTCTTAGCATAAATATTAACGGAAATATGATAATGTAAACACTTCAATCGCGTTTTTCTCCGATTTCTTTGTCCAGATAGACGGTTGTTCGAGTGGTGGCCTCAATAATAATAATTGTACCAGAGGATAGACATATAAATGGGATGATCACCGGCACTATATTCATATCCAAACCCTTCACCAAGTGTTGCATCAATTTCTTTTATAATAATTTGATATAACTATTCTGCACGAGAGCAAACGTATAATCCACGTTAGCTGATTATTTTAATGTGAGATTTACCCAGTCATGCATTCTCTTTTTATCAAAATTTTGCACCTTATGTAACGTATCTTTTGTGCTTTTTTTTTTTACTGCATTTTTGTTTCCGATTCTGGTCTACTCTAAAAAAACGTTTTTTATTTATGTCCACGTTTTCGCCATTTATTTTATCGTTATCATCTTTTATTTCAGATTTGTTATTCTGTAATTGCCTTTGAGAAGAACGCGAAAATGGTGTTCGAACTTCGAAAGGGTTTCTTTAAAAGAAAATTTTTCTGCTGAATCTTCATAAGGGAACAGTATCATGGGATAGCTTCTTATTAAATATAAATCTAAAGTATATTACATGCCTAATAATAAAAATGAATCGGCCGTAATATTCAAGCAAAAATAAGAGAAATAAAGACAAACTCATCCATCCATACGTTCGAACGCAGGTTGCCAATCAGCTGTGGCTGGCAGGGAAGAGTGGCTGACTTGCGAGAACCAGCGCGAATTCTTTGCATCTTCGTCTACTTAATTCGCTGCCTTAACGAAGGTGATGTAACATTTTTTATTATTTAACTTACAGTAGAAATTATTGTATTCTTTTTGCATTTGTTAAGAAAAGGATATCAATTTTCAGTCAGTGAACAAGGGACTCGAATAAGAACGTCGGTGCCGATTTTTGTTCTTCCTCCATTCGCTATCTAGTAATCTCGAAGCCGTTGCTGGGCTATGGCTACCTAATATAGGGGAGTAGCTGCTGTTAATTACATAAAAGGCCGTTCGCTTTACAGAAGATAATTCTACACTCCAAAATAACAGGTTAATTACCTGTCCTAGGCATAGGTTATGGCATGCCTTTATAGGGTAAAAAACCGCATGGTACCGGGGGTACAGGGGTGGACCATGTACGATCAACGTGTACAACCCCAAAAATAGTACATTATAACGCGCCTTGACACCGGAGATGGTCATCAGTCGCGAGTTGTTGTTGGTGAGAGAAACAGCTAAAGACCTCTACTCTCCTTTCGAAGTAAGTAGCCTATTTTCTCCCAAGTTAGAAATTAAGACCAAATTTAAAGCTTTCAACAGGGTAATGAAAAGGGTGGACAACGCAGTGCAAACTTCACCAAAACACTTTCGAAATTTCTACTTACGATTAAATAAATTAGAAGATTGACGCCATCTCGATGTGTGCGGAGTCGCTTGTATCAACAAACTTCTCATTTCCTGTGATAAATCCACACACCACTTGTACGCATAGACGCTTGGGCACTTTCATCACAACAATCATGAAACGGTCCCTTGCCACGACGTTTTTAAGGAAACTATGGTTTTGGTAGAAGAAGATGACGAAGCGTGCACTAGATAATTATATATTTAAGTAAATAGTAAAACATCAATATTTTACATATTTATGATGATTAATTTGGAAATGTTCGTTTTTGAAAAAGTAACTGTATTCCTGACTCAAATTTAAGTAATTATTTTTCGGAATTAGAACGTTAAGTCCTGTATTATGACGTCACGACATCTTGACTTTCGTACCTATTGTAAATGAATTGCTATACTCAACTGGGCCTCTGTCTGTTTTTGCACCGTAAGAAATTAATGGGGCCGAATTTGCAATGACCAGAAAGTCGTTAAAAGAGGAAAGTTAGCATTGAGGGGCATATGTTTTGATTGAGAAAAATAGAAATTTATACAATAGCTAGCTTGTAAAAAATACTTTATTACAAAAAACTTTATTAACAACTAAGCAGCATATGAACTATGGGTTCCAGAGACATTGCAAGCAGGTTTTTTACCAATATTTCTGCAACGAACACTCATATCAGAACGAGATTTTGCCATAGTGTATTACACCCAGTGCCATAATTTATAAGGGTATCGTGCATCACTAATCGTAAAGAATAACGACACTTGTCCTTGTACCAAGAGACAAAAACTCCATTGTCCAGAAATGGATACAAATGTAGCGGTAAAAAGCTCCACCTACCCTCTCCCCCCACCACCACCGCCACCCCTGTCCTTCTTCCTTCCTTCACCTTCCCTTTCTCTCTCTCTCTCTCTCTCTGTTGCCAATTGGTATGTGTTCACCCTCCAAACTGGGTATAAGACTTACACAAAATGTGGAAATTGGTGAAATTAGCCTATGTATTGGAAGTATATGTATATACATAAGTATTAAAGCAATTTTATCATTATTGCATTACTATGACAACTAGAATTCATGGAAACAGTTTATGATAATGCATCGGCGTATGTGTGAAGCTCCACTAATGTGGCAACGATGATTTTGCCATTCTTAGCATGCAGACATTAAAGGTTACATTTATTTCTGGCATACAGTTATTAAAAAATCAAAATACTAATATAGACTTAAATCACTGAAAAGTGCTAGCAAAAAAAAAAAAAAATTTATATAATCTACTAATCGTCGTCTGCTCCGCAATTGTTTTTGGCAGCCAGGTGTACGACAAGGTTAGAAACATTGGATTGTATCTACTTCAGAAATATCTGTAATTTTTCGGGGTAATTTGTTTGCAAAAAAGGGATAATAGACATGAATTAAATAAAAATTTTGAAGTATCAAAGTAAAGTTGAACTAAATAATGAGTAAAGTAAACAGTTAAGGGAATAAAGCTTTGCACCTCATAAACAGTGTCATCGTCTGCTGCTCGTAACTGTGTTTGTGGAGTGAGCGCTTAGGAACCAGGAACAGCAACGTGGTTCAAGTGCAATTTGGAGTGGATTAAGACCAATAATGTGTATAATTACAATCAAATAAGCACTGTGGAGTTACAGTTGTGATGGCAGTAAGGATAAAACCACCGATTACAAGGTAAACATTAATTCAGTTCAAACCATGACCCCAGGAATAACAAGTTTCATACTTTCACTAATATAGGCAACAAAATGTTGTTTTATTGTGCTGATTACGACTGCAATCTTGAGTAAGATCAATAAACGTTACATATATATGCTAACATTGTTCAAATGAGTGCTGGGAAGGCTGGGAAAGATGGTGGATTGTCCGTGATTAGACTGGCCAGCCTGACGATAGCTGCCTTATTGGATTTCAAAACTGCCTTGAAAACATATTTTACGAAGAGCGTCACATGCTTATTTTAGTTCGTATGGGGCTTTCATATATCACATTATGACGATGAAACTTCAATCTTTTGAATGGTATGCTTAGAGTTGTAATTGTATTCTTGTTTCACCAATTAAATATCAAGTGAATAAGACTCATTCAGCGTGATGTTGGTGGATCGTCCGTGATTGTTTACCCTAGGTGTAGCTTTTAGCCGCGAGAAGATGGCTAGGCCTACTGGGGAGACTCGTAGTCTGGACTTACACTGCCATAGGTCTATTTTACCATCTTGTGTAAATTTCTGCTTTATAAAACTGTTCTTAATCTACTACTCTTTAGCTAGCCTATACCTACTAGGTATTGCTAGCCTTAATTTTCCACGAAGGGGTTTAGGTAGTGCCATCCGTACACCTTAAAACTGTGGACATTAGTACTTGAAGTTCTGTACCTCCGTTTGTTTTAGCTTTCTTTCACCTTACTTTCCACCCTCTCTACCCCGTGGGGGGGTAGTGGCGTCAATGCACCTCATGCGGTGCAATGTAGGCATTAATTAAGGTTCTTTGCAGCATCCCTTTGGCCCCTTGCTGCAGCTACTTTCATTTCTTTTACTGTACCTCCTTTCATATCTCTTCTATCTTACTTTCCACCTTCTAATAATTGATTCATAGTGTAACTGCGAGGCTTTCCTTCTGTTACACCATTCAAACCTCACTGTCAATTTCTTTTTCAGTGCTGAATGGCGTTAGTTGCCCCAGTGCTTGGCATTATGCCTAAAACCTAATGTAACTGCGAGGTTTTCCACCTGTTTCACTTTTTAGACCTCTACTGTTAATTTCAGTTTTAGCTGAATGGCCTCATAGGTCTCAGTGCTTAGCCTTTGGCCTTAATTCTATAGTGTTCTATTCCCACCTTCATTTTTAAAACTCCCATTCTGGCAAACAATTCCTGTCAAGTATGGTGAGATCTAGGCATAGGGTAAGCAACCGAGTGGACTAGTTGCATCCACCTTAACCGTGTTTGGACCCACCTTCAGAAAAAGTACTTTAACACGTCCTGACACCAGAGAGGGGCACCAGTCATGAGTCTCATGTCTTGAGGTGTTGCTCCTACGCCTATGACTCGTGACTGGTGCCCATCTCCGGTGTCAGAACGTGTTAAAATACTTTTCCTGAAGGTGGGTCCAAACACGGTTAAGGTGGCCGCAGCTATTCCACTTGGTTGTTTACCCTATGTTTTTTGACATTGATGTCTTATATTTCTTCTTATTGTGTGGATTACCATAAAATGTGGAAATCTTCATATTTTAATTAATTTTTCTATATATATAAATAGGTAAGTGAAAATTTATTTCTTTATAGGCCATTTATGGAAAAATTTCTATAGAATTACTCTCTATTGTATGTCTGTATACTTTTTATGACAGGACATTAGGCTATTGTAACCCATTTAGTCAACTTAAGCTAGTGTAGGTAGGCCATTAGGCCTATGTGAATGCAAAAGAAAAGTGCAGAGATACTTTAAAGTAGCAGGAATGTGAATGGACTGACGGTATCCAGTTAATTACTAATATCTTGTATTTTTTGCAGCACTGTAATTCATATTTTGGTACATTATTGTATGTTTGGAACTTTCAGTCTGTTAGGTATTCTGTGGATGAATAATTCTGGCAGTGTAGGTATTACTCAAGGTTCAGTGGAGAGTCTTTCATCCCCTAGCTGCAACCTCTTTCATTCCTTTTGCTGTACCTCTGTTCGTATTCTCTTTATTCCATTGTACTTTCTGCCTCCTAACATTTGTTTCATCAACTGCCAGGTTTCATTCTGTTACACCTGTGAAACCTTCTTCACTTTTAATCTCCCATTCAGTGCTGAATGACCCCAAGGTCCCAGTGTTTGGCCTATGGCCTAAATTACAAATGTTGTATTTCATTATGTCATTGTAGGTTCTGTGTGACCCAATTTACTCAACATTTCTCTCCTCTTAACAGGATGGTGCTCATCCGAGCTATATCATCGAGATTAAGGATTGGAGTTTCTTCCCACCTATTGAAATACAGAAGAATGTCAACAGCTCCAGAGGCAATATTGGAAGAGATTGGAGATAAGGGCGTTATAACTCTAAATCGCCCGAAGGCCTTGAATGCGCTTAACTATAATATGATAAAAATAATATATCCGGCTTTGAAAGAATGGGAAAATACTAAATCTTTAGTTATAATAAAAGGTTAGGATTTGTATTAAGATTTTGTCAAAGGATATTAGTATTTATCCAGTGTTGACTCTGAACTAATAGTATATTCCATTATTTCATACTTATCCTTGACTTAATAGTAGAATAATGAAAGATGAGGTTGTGGTTATTAGGGCTTTAATCCTACCTTCTTCCAGGGGCAGGTGAAAAGGCGTTCTGTGCGGGTGGTGATGTTGTAGCAATTGCAGGCACAGCACAGGATGAAGATGCAGTTGGCAATTATTTTTTCCGTGAAGAATACATTTTGAACTGTCTTGTTGGTACCTTTCATGTTCCATATATTGCTTTAATTGATGGTGAGTTTTTATTTATTACGTTTTATTCATATGGTTAATATTTGATAACCTTTTGGCATGTTTAAGTAAATTTTGTTTATTGAGTCAACTTTTGTGTATTTGTCTCATTGACAGGTTAAATTTGAGAATTCTGAAGTTGCCAATCACTAAGATGTGTCACAAACTTTGTTGTGCTCAGTAATCATGGTACAGTACAGTACATACTTTATTTTTGCTTTGTCATAAGTGCATGCATCCATTTTCAGTTTAGTTTTGGTAGATATAGAATTTGCATTCAATACTGTTAATTCAATATTGTAAATGATGCTCACAGTGGTTTCACATGTTATTGTGCTGAAAGTAAATGATTTATAATTCACAATGGTTTCCTGTGTTGCTGTGTAGTAAAAGTTGCAATTTCCACTGGTGATGAGGCACCTAGTTTTATATAAGTAACGTACGAAGTAATTGTACATAGCTCTAACTTACGAAGTAATTGTACATAGCTCTATTCTACCCCAAACACGGCAGCTTTTAGAATTTTAAATTTTCGGTAATGCGTTATTGTTTGAGTAGAGTTACCCACTTATGGTACTGATAGATATACTGCTACTGACAAGCTCAATTCACTTCTACTGCTCAATGAGTGAATATCGCTTGTGTTCCGTGCAGCTATGTTTTAGATTGGTTGCTGGTCTTCTAGAGTCTACCAAGTTAAGTGGGCAGTCTTCTACAGCTGGTGTAGAAGACATAACCTCTCTTCTACTGAAATCAATGTGCTGCAGATAGCAGACTTTCTCCTTTTTTTAAGAGCTTCTCCGGGCTTATCCTCATCGACCATCAAGGGATATAGGGTCAAGCTGGGCTCCGTTTCTTGACATAGAGGTCTAGATTTGGGATCGAGTCAGGACTTCAGCAACTGTCTTAAATCCTTTGATATGGCCAAGGAAGCCAAGTCGAACTCAGTAGCCTGGATCTTAGACTTCTTCCTCAAGTGGCTGTCAGGCCCTCCTTTTGAACTACTAAGTTCGGTTTCCTTAGGGATTTGACAAGGAAAACTCTTTCTTGTTTCTCCTTAGCAACATCAAAGAGATTCAATGAGCTGCAGACCATTGATAAGAGAGTCGGCTTCTCCCAGTGAGATGCGGTCTGCTCATTCACTTTGGGGTTTCTGGCCAAGAATGAGAATCCCTCTAAGCCCTGACACATCATCTAGAATCAGAGGTCCCTCTAGTAACCTGTGGTGTGCTGTGAAGAATTCGTCCAAACTGCTTTCCAAGAATGTATTGTTGTTCTTATGAGGAGTGTCATCTCGGAGTGACATTTGAGAATTTGAAAGAACCTTTTATTCATTCTTGAAGTAAAAGCCCATGAAGTTAGTGGTCCCCACCTCAATGGCTGTTTAACATTATATGTCTGTTGAGAAGTAGAGACAGTATTTGAGAACTGCAGTACCCATGGTCAGTTGTCTGTGGTTGGCATGGTGTTGGGGGAGAAGACATAGGAGCTATGCTTCTATGCTTCCTCTCTTTCACCTTGAAAACAGATTGTCGAGTTATTTGGGGAGCCTGGTGGTACTATGTACCTGGAGTACCCACCAGTCTTGGTCAGGGATGGATAGGGGGTTTTATGATTTGGTGTAGTTGAATGTTGTCTGGTTGGTTCTGTGTTGGTGTTGTGCCTGGGGCAAGGGCACCTTTTCAAGTTATTCTAGCCATTGGATAACTCCTTGAGCTGCAAAACTTCTATTGCTTTGCAGCAATCGAATACTTCTTTGTCTACATAGCTTCCACTGAAGTAGGGGTGCTTCACGGCTTGACTGCTGCGCCACTATAGGTTAAGATGAACACCAACCAGGGCCAGTAATTACCTGCTGTAACTCTCTTATCAGGAAGGTTACAAGAAGCATTTTAACCAATGCCAGCTGACTTCTGTATTTTAGAAATTCCTTATTTTCTCTAAATTTATGAAGTAATTGTGTCCATGAATCCCACCTCCTGTTATTTTTGGATTCAGCTGTTACTTATATAAAAATATTTTTATAATGAAATTAAATTGTATACATACTAAGTAATTACAGAATCAGATCCCTCCCTCCTTCCTCTCATGATGTAGGGCAGAAATGAATTGAGCTTGTCAGCAGCGTTGTACTTCTCTATACCTGTAATTGGGTAGGACTTATCAACTACACTTAAACAATTTAAAATTCTAAAAGCGGCCGTGTTAGAGGTAGAATATAGCTATGTAATTACTTGGTAAGTAGATATAAAACTTAATTTTATTTTAAAAATATCCTTTTTCATTATTATGCTCTACCACTGTTGTCTAAGGTGCATGTGATATCCCTTGTATAAATGAAGGTAAACTGAAAAGAATAATGACTTAGGTGTACATTGGTAGAACTATACTGTAATTCATTCCTAAAGTTTCTATACCAGTCTTTTCCTAAAGATAAATTGTATTTGTTATCAGCATTTCCATGTAAATTAAAGGAACCTATGCTTTCTCAAATTTCAGCTGACGTTAAATTTTCCCTATTGGGAAATATTATTTGTTGATTGATAATACTGAATTCTATTTAAAGAAGCTTGTTTAGTGCGGCACAATTATTTTTAGTCAGTCACAGTTATGTAAGATTTACGTGAGATTTTGACATACACTAGCTGTGTTTGAAGGCTATGATAAAAAAATTTAAAGAAGATTGCTGAATAGTATGTGTTTACTCATAGATTCTTCTTGCATTAGAAGCTGCAGCTATTTAGGAAATGCAAGGATTTGCAAAGCTTCAACAGTTGATTCTATATTGAGGAAAGAGTTATTCCAGCAGACTTTTCCAGGTTCCTGGTTATGATTAAGTACCTTGTACTTAAAATTTTGATGTTAAGTTTTTCTTTGATTTCAGGTATTACTATGGGTGGAGGTGTAGGTCTGTCTGTTCATGGTCAGTTCCGGGTTGCCACTGAAAGAACACTCTTCGCCATGCCAGAGACAGGTATTGGACTCTTCCCAGACGTTGGTGGATCACACTTTCTTCCAAGACTAGGTGGCCGTCTTGGCATGTACTTAGCACTAACAGGTGAGCTGTTGCATCTCGCACATTTTGCACGGTTCATTTTGAAGGCAAGGTATAGACCAGGGGCTGGCAACCTCCTGCATGTGGGCCACATCCAGCCTGCGAGGAAATTCAGTCTGGCCAACCAACTTAACACCTGAACACTTACAATCTAAGAGTTGTTATTTAGTTTAAGGTTTTAAGCAATCCTTATAGTACATTTGATGTCATGGCCTTCATCTGAGACACTGCATACCTGTCTGTCCTGTTCTCTCCACAGGTTGCTGACCCCTGGTAAAGACAAAACTTCAAATATCCAGAAAACAAAAAGAGGATTAGAAGAGCTTAAAATCCGATGTACCTGTAAAAGTGTAATTGTAATTCTTCAATTACTGTTTGGTGTATTTCTATTTTTTTCATTGCAAGGTTATATGTTTCTTGTACTGTAGGAAATTCATTTGGATAAAACAGTACATATTACAAAATACCATTTATTATAGTAATGCATAGAAATGTTTATGTTTTTCTAGGTGGATCCCCTTTGCTAGAAAGGTGTGAAAGTTAATTAACTTGATATATAGTTAACTAACTTGAGATATAGTTGGGAAGTTTTTCCTGCGTAGAGCAGCTTGTAAGGGTAATGGGAAATAAATACTTCAGAAAGTGGCTTATATACCATGGAATGTAATTGTGTTTACCAATCGTACCAAAAAACCTTATGCAGTCAGGAAATATCTGGGGATGGTAGGACGAGGCATAAAGTTGGTAAATATTTTGGTAATCCTTGGAAAACTTTGGAAAAATTGTGATCTAGCTACACAAATCTTTTAAAGATATTGATGATTTGTATGCCCAAGTAATTTGCTTAATAGAATAGATTTTTCAGAAATAGATGGTAGTCAGCCTTAGAGTAACCCACAAAGTATTCAAGAACCAAAATCCTTATGGATGTAGTTCTATCAGGATGAGATTATTTGGAAATGAATAGCTTTGTATATGTACTTTTGTATGCAATTATTATGAATGATTGTTCACAACAATGTGTTTAACTTTGTGTTGAAATCTTTTAGGTTTTGAAGTTTATCGAAATATGAACTGTAATACGTATTAGTATATTTTAAGGGGATTCTAAGCATCCAGATAAGTTGCCTTGATCCCATAGCCTCTATACATTAGCAGTACCATTTTACATTTGTCTTGATAATATATTTAATTTTGTTGATAGGACACAGGCTGAAAGGACGTGATGTTCTCAAAGCTGGTGTTGCTACACATGTTTGTGATTCATCAAGAATTGGTGAACTAGAGGAACAGCTTTTGAAACTGGATTCTCCCTATCCTGAAGACATTCAGGCAATGTTAAGTAAATTCCAAGAGGTATGTAATAATTTTCCTTTTTTTTTTCTCTCACTTCTAGAGGTACACATCTCCCAGAAAGGGAATTATAAAAATCAAATTAATATAAAGTTGAGATTGTATTAATACATTGGCAAAAATACCAGCTCATGTTGTCAGGTAATATTAATAGATTAGATTTTTCTTCAAATTGTGTGACTTTATTTTATCTACTAAATTGATGTTCACATCATTTACAAGTTGGAAATAGTAGTTTTATACATTCAACTTCCCTGGCAGATATATACTTAGCTATAGACTCCGTCGTCCCCGGCCGGAAATTCGAATTTCGCGGCACACGCTACAGGTAGGTCAGGTGATCTACCGCCACTGCCGCTGGGTGGCAGGAATAGGAACCATCCCATTTTCTAAGACAGATTTTCTCTGTCGCGGGTAGCCATAACATCGTTGTTGTTACCTCGTGACTTGATTTTCGTATTTCATCGCCGTTGATCTTCTGGACTGTCTTTTTGGTGACGTATTTGGATCTGTGGTTTGGCATACGCTTTTGTGGAACGTTTTTTGGATTTTGGCTTTGGATTTTGCTCAAAAATGTCTGATTCTAGCTGCGAAGTTAGAAGATGTATGAATGAGGGTTGTTTGGTGAGGCTACCGAAAGTGTCGTTAGATCCTCACAAGGTATGTAAGAAGTGTAGTGGATATGAATGTACTAGAAATAACACGTGTGATGAATGTATGAATATGGATGAGGAAGGATGGAAGACTCTAGATTCCTACTTAAGGAAACTAGAGAGAGATAGGGTTAGAAAGGCTGTCTCTAGAAGCATGAGTAGATCTCGCTCTAACGAGCCAGTTAGTATAACTAACCCCCAATTAATTGCTTCCTCAAATGCAGTTTCAACCTCTCCCGTAGCAGATGTTGCAAGTTCTGTTGCGGAGATTGCAAATTTGAAGTCAGCATTAAAAAGGATGGAGCTTGAAATGCAAGCTCTTAAAGGTAAGAATGTGGAAAGTGACATAAGTGTCCCCAGTGTAGTGGAGGGTGCGTCTGATCGGCTCTGTCTCACTCCCAGACCTAGACCTCTTCCAAGCTCCCAGGCCCAGAGGAGAAGGAATGTCGACAGTCGTACGGAGGTTACGGAGAATCCCCACCGGTCAGGCGTCCCCTCGGCAGAATCTGTAGCGTCCCAGACTGCCAAGGATCGCCATTGGAAAGGCATCCTAAAAGAGTGCTTTTCATCATCCGATTCGTCTCCTCAAAGAAGTGGATGGACTTCCGACGAACTGTCGCGTCCGATCAAGAGGAGTTGGAAAGCTCCAACGTTGGACTCGAGCCCGGAACGTTTCCCGGACGATTTTCCCTACGAGAGGAAAAGAGCCAAGAGGACAATATCTCGATCTCCTACGCCTTCCAGAGCACATTCTCCTATTCATAGCAAAGAAAAGGAAGAAACTGCGACGGACATCCTACGTAAAATGCAGGAACAAATTTCCTCTTTAGTAGGAGTATTGAAAAAAGACCTTCCGAGGAGAAAGGACGATTTTCTTCCTGTTAAGAGATCGTGTCCGACGGGCGTTCCGGACTCCAGACTTATCTCCTCTACTCCTCGTACGAGCACAGAAAGGAATAAAGAAAGAAGGATGAAAACTCATAGGCTTGGGACGCCACATACGGACAATGACGAAGAGTGTCCGAGTCGGACAGAACCACCCAGGCGCTCGGCGCCAGAATTGGAAGACTCGGACAGGAAAAAGTGTCCTACGCGGACGGCACCAACCAGACACCATTCGCCAGACTCGGACAGCCCGGACAGGCGTATATGTCCTATACGGACAACTATGTCCAAGCGACTCGTGCCGATTGCAGACAACCTTGACTAGGCGGACAGCCTGGATTGGACAAAACGTCGTGCGCAGGCAACTCCGTCCGAGCACCAGGCGCCAGAAGCGGACAAGTCGGACAGGCAGAAGTGTCGTACTGCATTGACACCAGCCAAGCGCCAAGTTCCATATGTGGACAGCTCGGACAGACGACACGGTCTGAGACGGACAGATACGTCCGAGCGCATTGAACAAACTAGACTTTCGGCAAAGGTTAAGCACCAAGCGCCAAGATTTTCCTCAAAAGATTCATACGGAGAAATCAACCAGGAAGTGTCTCTTCATGATTTGGACCAGGAGCGGATTTCTCTGGACAGAGACGAAAGGTGCCGCACAGGCGGCCGTCGTCCTGTTCACGATATGTCCGTTTCTGGTGGAAATCTTCACCAAGCACAGCTGTCTCCTGAGAAGAATGCGATACGTCGCACAGGCGGCCGTCATTCTTGTCAGGAGGACTTAGATGATGATCGGGTTTTTTCTTAGGATCGGCATTCTCCGGACAGGGACGCAAGGTGCCGCACAGGCGGCCGTCGCCCTTGTCGGGAGGGAGCTGATTCTGCGAAGAGCCCTTCGCCTTGCGAGAAAAGACGTTCTCCCTCGGCTAATATTGATTCTCCTGGGGAACTGGCATTGGAAGATGTCTCTGACACCGAAGACCAGAAAGGGGCTGGACTATCGGACTATAAAGCGTTAGCTGCGCTTTTGCTCCAAGAATTTGGAGATTCTTTTGAGTCCTGCCGCTCCTCCGTCTCCTCGGTCGCTTTTCACGAGCGCGAAAACCTCAAAGTCGTCCTCCTTCCTGAAGATGCGGTCGACAATTTCCATGAAGAAGGCTTTGCAGTCTTTTGGAAATTGGCTTAACTCCAAGAAGGAGGCGGGAAAGACGGTCTTTACCTGCCCTCCCTCCAGACTTTCTGGGAGGAGGGGTATCTGGTATGAGACAGGCGAAGCAATGGGACTCGCCCTCCCAGCAACTGCGGAGGCAGATTTTTCAACGCTGGTGGACGTGTCGAGGAGACACTCTTTCTTCAGCCAAGACAACTTGGGGAATGTCTGAAATGGACCATCTCCTCAAGGGATTGTTCCATGTCTTGGAAGTTTTCAACTTTCTGGACTGGTCCCTTGGGGTGATGGCCAAGGGGACGCAAGACAATGAGCAACTGAGCCCCGATGTCCTTAATAGTATTTTGTCTTGTATGGACAAGGCAGTACAAGACGGATCGGGAGAAGTGGCCTCCCTTTTCGGGGCGGGAATACTTAAGAAGAGAACGGTATTCAGTTCTTTTCTTACGAAAGCTGTCTCTCCGGCACAGAGGTCGTCCCTTCTGTACGCTCCTCTGTCTAACCAGCTTTTCCCTTCTCAGTTAGTGAGAGATATTTCTCACTCACCTACCGAGAAGGCGACACAGGATCTTCTGGTTCAATCAACCAAAAGGCCGAGGACAGCTGTTCCTGCACGAAGGGGGAGGGGGGGGGGGGGGACACGGATCCCGAAGCCGCCCTTTCGAGGGAGTTCATCTTCGAGATCCTCCTTTAAGAAGAGAGGAGCAGAAAGAAGAGGTAGGGCTTCTGCCTTTAGACCTACCAAGAAAAGCAAATGAACCTCAAGTCCTCCAAACACCAGTAGGCGCCAGACTACTGAACTTTGCAGAAGAATGGGCGTCAAGAGGGGCGGACAACTGGTCCCTCTCAATTGTGAGGAGAGGATATCTCATCCCCTTCAGGGACAGGCCTCCCTTGACTTCTACTCCGAGGGAACTGTCGGCGAAGTACGCGGACCCTTTCAAGAGGAAGACCCTTCTGCAACTAGTAGAACAAATGTTGGACAAGGAGGCCATAGAATTAGTACAGGATCCACACTCTCAGGGCTTTTACAATCGACTGTTCCTCGTACCGAAAGCCTCGGGAGGGTGGAGACCTGTCCTGGATGTGAGCGCACTGAACCGATTCGTAGAGAAACAGAAGTTCTCTATGGAAACATCCAACTCGGTGCTGGCGGCTCTGCGTCCGGGAGATTGGATGGCCTCCTTGGATCTACAAGACGCATATTTTCACGTCCCTCTGCATCCGTCATCGAGGAAATATCTACGATTCATGATGCAGGGAAGGGTCTTTCAATTCAGGGCCATGTGCTTCGGCCTGTCTACGGCTCCTCAAGTGTTCACCAACCTGATGAGGAACGTAGCACGGTGGCTTCATCTGGAGGGGGTGAACATATCCCTCTATCTGGACGACTGGCTAATAAGGGCCAAATCAAAACAACAATGTTTGGAGGACTTAGAAACGACTTTGAATCTCGTTCGCTCACTCGGACTGCTCGTGAACCTCGAGAAGTCTCAGATGATCCCCAGCCAAGACATTGTCTATCTGGGGATTCAGATGGATTCTCGGGGTTTTTGAGCATTTCCATCGCAAGACAGAATTGCTCGAGGCTTGGAGAAAGTATCAACCTTCTTAAGGAAAGAACGAAGCTCAGCGAGGGAATGGTTAAGTCTTCTGGGCACCCTTTCGTCGCTGGAGCAGTTCGTTTCCCTAGGGAGGCTCAATCTGAGACCTCTGCAATTTTACCTGCAAAGAATGTGGGAAAGAAAGAAGGGGATCTTTCGGATCAGTTTCCCATTCTACAAGAAATAAAATTACACCTGAGGTGGTGGTTAAACCCGCTTCAGAAGAACGAAGGTATATCCCTTGCGATTTGGAACCCTCTCCTAGTGTTGTTTTCCGACGCCTCGGAAACGGGATGGGGAGCAACTCTAGGAAAGAAGGAAGTGTCAGGAACCTGGACAGGAGAACAGGTGTCCTGGCATATAAATGTAAAAGAACTTATGGCAGTTCATCTAGCCTTGAAGAACTTCGAGTCGGAGGTCAGAGGCGTGGTAGTCCAGGTAAATTCGGACAATACCACGGCTCTAGCTTACATCCGAAAACAGGGGGGGACTCACTCGCTCACACTATACAAGATAGCGAGAGACCTCTTGATATGGGCAGAGGAACGAGGCATTGTACTGTTGACGAGGTTTGTACAAGGGACCAAAAATGTCAGAGCAGACAGACTCAGCAGGAAGAACCAGGTCCTTCCAACAGAGTGGACCCTACACTCTGAAGTCTGCCGAAAGCTCTGGTCTCTCTGGGGGAAGCCTCAGATAGACCTGTTCGCCACGTTCCTCTCCAGAAGGATAGAAAACTTTTGCTACATTGTAGAAGATCCAAGAGCAATAGCAATAGATGCTTTTCTCATGGACTGGTCGGGCATAGATGCCTACGCTTTTCCCCCGTTCAAGATTCTGGGGGAAGTGTTAAGAAAGTTCCGTTCCTCGGAGGCGACGAAACTGACACTCATCGCCCCATATTGGCCCGCTCGAGACTGGTTCACAGAGGTACTGGAATGGATGGTGGACTTCCCCAGATCTCTTCCCATGAGGACAGATCTGCTCAAACAACCCCACTTCGAGAGATATCACGGAAACATCCACGCTCTCTCCCTGACTGCCTTTCGACTATCGAAAGACTTGTCAGAGCGAGAGGCTTTTCGCGAAAAGCTGCAAGCGCAATTGCCAGAGCCCGCAGGTCTTCTACTCTGCGGGTCTATCAATCGAAGTGGGAAGTCTTCCGTAGATGGTGTAGGTTGAAGAAGCTGTCCTCTTCCGATACCTCTGTGACCGAAATTGCTGATTTCCTTATCTTCCTTAGAGAGGAATCACGTTTAGCTGTTTCTACCATAAAAGGCTATAGAAGTATGCTCTCGGCTGTATTTAGAAACAGGGGCCTTAACATAGAAGACAATAAGGATCTCCATGATTTGATACGATCCTTTGGTACTACAAAGTCTAAATCCTCTATCACTCCAAGTTGGAACCTAGATGTGGTCCTCCAGTTTCTCTCTTCGGATACTTTCGAACCACCTGATAAGGCATCCTTTAGAGACCTCTCGAGAAAGTGCATTTTTCTCTTGACCCTCGCGACGGCCAAGAGGGTCAGTGAGATACATGCATTAGACTCTCAGGTAGGTTTTAGAGGAGATTCTGCTGTTGTCTCTTTCCAACCTTTGTTTTTGGCCAAGAATGAGAATCCTTCTAAACCTTGGCCCAGAAGTTTTGAAATCAAGGGCCTCTCTCCCCTTGTGGGTAGAGAAGCAGAAAGGTCTCTCTGTCCGGTCAGAGCACTGAAGTTTTATCTGAAGAGAAAGTCAACTTCAGGGTTGTAATCAGAGCCTATGGTGCGCGGTAAGGAACCCGAAGAGGCAAATGTCGAAGAACGCGTTAGCATTCTTCGTGAGAAATGTGATAACGGAGGCTCACATGAAATGCCAAGAGAAAACATTTAAGCTGCTTAGGGTTAGAGCACACAAAGTCTGTGCAATTGCAACCTCCCTAGCCTTTAATAGAAATATGTCAATGAAAGACATATTAGCAGCAACATATTGGAGATGCAACTCGGTATTTGCCTCCCACTACTTAAAAGATGTCAGAGCGACTTATGAAAAGTGTTTTTCTCTTGGACCTTATGTATCAGCGGATACCGTGCTGGGACAGGGAGCTGGTACTGATCTTTAAATAATATTGTTTTTAACTAAAAGATTGTTTGGTTTTGAGTTTTTTATGGTCGTTTGAAAGGATGTTGGGGGGATAACTCCTTTCAATCGTAGTACTAACCCCGGTATTAGGATCAGGTGATCGGGATCGGTGTTATGCTCCGTGATGATGCCATATGGCAAGGTGTTTTGTCATGTAAGTGGATAGGACCCCATTGACAAAGATCCTTAGGTTCTGTCGAGTAAGTGGATAAGACCCCATCGACAGACCATCAAGAACTCTTAGCATGAGGTCACTACCTCGCTGAGGCTCTTGAGGCGATGTAAGCTCTTAGGCAGTAGCCATGAAGTCTTTCGCCGACACAGGCAGGAACCAAGGTTTCTTATATTTTTGTTACCTACAACGTATGTTGTTCCCTGTCTATTCAGTAATTAGCTGTCTCTTACCCTCCGCCAAAGGTGCCAATCAGCTAAGTATATATCTGCCAGGGAAGTTGAATGTATAAAAATGATATTGTCATGATAAATCATAAAGTTTTATACATACTTACCTGGCAGATATATACTATTAAATGGCCCACCCAGCCTTCCCTCAGGAGACAGGTGGAAGAGAAAATCTGTCTTAGAAAATGGGATGGTTCCTATTCCTGCCACCCAGCGGCAGTGGCGGTAGATCACCTGACCTACCTGTAGCGTGTGCCGCGAAATTCGAATTTCTGTTGGGGACGACGGAGTCTATAGCTAAGTATATATCTGCCAGGTAAGTATGTATAAAACTTTATTGTATCATGACAATATCATGTTTCACATAAGTGACTTACCAAACAATTACATTAGCTGTACGCTTTCTTACCTGGCAGTCGAAAATTCAAATTCCTGGCGGCAGTAGCAGCGCTGCCATCTTTTGTGTAGGTGATACAGATCCCGCCCACTATTGGGAATACCTGGTACTGCTGAGCTTTTAGACTTCAATTCATTTTCTGCCGACCACGGGGTAACACCGGTGGTTTGTGTTGCAGTCGACTTTCGTCGCCATTGTGGATTTTTTCTTTTTGGTGATGTACAATTTCTTGGTTGGCTTTTTTGCTTCATCAGTTAGCTGCCTAGTCATTAACAAGTTATTACGAAGATGCCTGATGCTAGTTCTTCTTCAGTTAGGTTTTGCAGCAGTGGCTGCCAAACTAGATTAGCTAAATTATGTTACGATCCGCACTCCAAATGTATTAATGTAGGGGTCAGTGCTGTAGCAAGGGAATTAACTTGTGATGAGTGCCGTAGTTTAGGTGAACAAGGTTGGAAGACTTTTCAAGCCCATTTGGATGAAATGGAAAATGATAGGAGAAGGAAACAGCGCTTAGAGCATGTAGTAAAACTAGAGTAGAGAAAACTTCCGTGCCTTTAGAGGTGAGCAAACCGTCACTATCTTCTCCACTTTTATCTAATATTTCACTTTTTGATATTTCTCCAACTTCAGTACCATTTACTCCGGACCAGGTATCCCATGTTTCCGATCCCAACACCATTTCCATGTTAGAGGTGCGTTCGTAAAGTCAAGCGATAAGGCCAGTGTTAGGCCAAGTGTCAGTGTCGGTGTCGTGTTCGAGGAGGCGGCTGTCCGTTCCCCCTGTTCTCCTAGACGAAGGTCACTGTCATACTCCCCAGCTCCCGGGAGAAGACATACCGGAAGTCGAAGGGAGACTGGGGGAGTTTGCCCACGGTCAGTTGCCGACTCCGTCGACATAGTCGACTCGAGAGTGCCCAGGAAACGCCGCTGTAAAGGCGTAGATATCAGTGACGTGCAGTTGTCGTCCGGCTCGGGAAGTGCAGTTGCCTGTGTCGAGGCGAAAAGTGTGTAGTGATTTAGTGTCGCGTCCTTTGAAGAGACATGCCCAGCGTACGAGAGGGATGTCGCCGCCTGTTAAGAGCGCTCGCGTGCTTGTGAGACTCCTCATACATCTCGTGTTGTTTCGACTCCCAGTCGTTTGTTTTCGAAGAAGAAGCATACGACAGCCACGACTCCGGTCCAGATTTTCGGGGAGGATCGTCAGTCCTCTTCGGATAGCGTATCTTCGGACGGAGTCAGACATTCAGGTGCGTTAAATTTGCACACTTGTGAGTTGTAAGACTGACTCACATTCATCTCGAGCTTTTTCGACTTGTTCGCCTCATTCACCTCGAGCTGCTTCGACTCGTTCGCCTCATTCGCCTTGAGCTGCTTCAACTCGTTCGCCTCATACGTCTTGTGTTGTTTTGACTCCCAGTCGTTCGTGTTCGAAGAAGAGCCGTACGACAGCCACGACTCCGGACCAGAATTTCGTGGAGGATCGTCAGTCCTCTTCGGATAGCATATCTTCGGACGGAGTCAGACATTCGCACACTTGTGAGACTGACTCGCATCGTTGGATTCGTTGTGTGCAGTGGTACCGTTTTTTCTACAAAAAGGCAAATGAAGAATTTCATTATTCAGTACCGTAGCCTGTGGTCGGAAAAGCCACGAGGAGTTGCCAGATGTCACCAGAAAGCCACACTTATAGACGAAATTCCTCAAAATGGCAACCCTGGTTGTGTGTCGATAGGATTTTCGACTCGTTCGCCTCATTAGTCTCGAGCTGTTTCGACTCGCTCGCCTCTTACGTCTCATGTGGTTTTCAACTCCCAGTCATTCGTTTTCGAAGAAGAGTCACGACTTCGGCTTCGCCCAAGGATGATTCGAAGGCCAAACACTTGCTAGAAGATTCCACTTTGGACCCACTTAATATCAGCTTCAAGAATTGATGGTCTTTTTGTAGAAGACAACGAGCCAGATGGAAGAGGAAGACGGGGTGTCGGCCGACATGTCGGAAGAGGAAACCCAAGATCAGGATTCAAAGACCTCTTCTGCTTATTCTAGTATGTTAAGGTTCCTGTTGCAGAAGTATCCAGACTTTGTTTTTTGAATCAGCCTCGCCTTCTTCCCCTCCGTCAGTGTTTGGAAGGTAGGAGATCAATGCCTTCGAGATTACCGAAACCAGTCCTCGAAGAAAGCACTGAAAGAAGAGAAGAGTGGCTTGCTAAGAAGAGGGAGTCAGGCAAGGCTTCGTTCGCCTTCCCTCAGTCGAAGTTGCAAATAAAAACTGCAGGATTTATGTGACAGGAGAAGTTCCTTCTTTGGGAGTTTCTACCTCCTCCCAAGGAGACTTCTCCGTCCTTGTGGACTCTCACTTACTCTGCTCGCTGTGGCTAAGGCGACTAGGAATAGTGTCTTCCTGGTTAAGTCTCTCATGGTTGACGATTTCAATGGTTCGAATTGGGGACCTTAAGCCACCTTAAACTACATCCAATTCCATTCCACTTCTTCATGCTTGGGATCTTGGAGGAACTAAAGACGATTGTCGAGGCCTCTTTGCTTGGAAACTGACGTAACTTCTTGGTGTCCCTCAGAAATAACAAAATTCCGCAATCTGTTATAGATGACCTAAAACTCTCCACTGGGACTGGTAGAGCTTGGCAGAAGAGCTTCTTCTGCAGCTAGCAATAGCTTCTGACGCCCTTCACGGAAACCCCTTTTGCTCTGAACAGGTTCCTAACAGTCAGAATCCTGTCAGGGCCAGAGCGGACAACCCTTGGTGATATCGGTTGAAATGGTGTTATCTGAGAAGTGGATGGATTTTGTGGAAGTAGTCTGGGGAAATCCACCAGCAGATTGAGAAGGTCCGAGAACCACTCTTTCCTGGGCCAGAAGGCGCTACTAGAGTCATTGTCACATTCTGGTGTGATTGAAGCTTGTTTAAGACCTCTCTTATCATCCCGAAGGGAGGGAAAGAGTAAACGTCCAGTCCTGTCCAATCTAGCAGCATCGCATCTGTTCTCCACACTAGTGGTTCTGGAATCGGAGAATAGAAAATGGGAAGGCGATTGTTCCTCGATGTGGCGAACAGATCTATCGATGGTCTTCCCCAAAGCTTCCAGAGGTCCTGACATACACACTGTTTAGAGTCTTTTCTGTTGGTAACACCTGATTTACCCGACTCAGTTCGGTTGCAATCACGTTCATTCTCCCTTATGCAATCTTAGAAGGAGGGTGATCCTCCTCTCGTTCATCCGGGTGAGGAGAACTTCTGCTATCTTGCTGAGAGAGAACGAGTGGGTCCCTCCCTGCTTCCGCACATATGACAATGCTGTGGTGTTGGCCGAGTAGTCTGTTATGTTTCCTCCGGTGACTAAAGGTCGAATGCTTGTACTCCTAAAGGATGGCCTTCAAATCCTTCCCATTGTTGTGCAAGGTCTTTCTCATTCTGTCCACAGACCTGATACTCTCTTGGCTCCTAGGGGGCCTCCCCATCTGCTGGCTGAGGCATCTGAGAAGAACGGCAGGTCGGGGTTCGACACGACTAGGGAAATTCCTTCTTGTAATTTTTCCCTCGAGAGCCACCAACGAAGATCTACCGTTATCTCTTCCATCAGGGGGGAAACTAGTGAGTCCGACCGTGTCTTCTGGAACCAATTTGTTTTCAAGAAAATCTGAAGCGGCCTCATGTGTGGGCATCATGACTTAACAAACTCTCCAGTGAAGCCAGGGTCCATTCGAGAGCTGAGCAGGATGGGTGAACCAGAAACTGTTGGACTGGCGACAGGCAGGATTCTATCTTCTTCAGGGAGAGAAAAACCTGAAAAGCTAGAGAGAATCCTCTGAGTAGGAATCAATTGGGACTTCTCATTGGTTTTTAAAATACCCAATTGTTGTGTCAAAGTAAACGTCTTCTCCAAGTCCTTCACACACGGACGACTGGATCCGGCTCGCAGGAGCCAGTCACCTAAGTAAAAGGCGGTGTTGATCCTCATCAAGGGCAGCCATTTTCCCAGAGGAGCGAGAATCCGAGTAAATACTTGAGGTGTGTGGCCAACCGAAGCAGAGGGCTCGGGACTGGAAGACTCCTCATAAAGACGAATCTCGGGAACTTTCTGGAGTTCTGATGAATGGGGGCACGGAAGTATGTATTCTTCAGGTCGAGAGATACCATCCAGTCCCCCGGTTGGATGACTGACATTACTGATAGACTGGTTTCCATTCAGAATTTTCATCTTCCGGACGAGGATGTTCAAAGTGCTTACGTCCAAAACAGGTCTCCATCCCCCTGATACCGTGGGGACTACAAAAAGCCGGTTGTAAAACCCTGGGGAGTTAGTGTCTGTTACCTCCTCTGACCTCTTGGCTGATGAGCTCTTCTACGTCTTTGGCTAAAGCCAAAGCTCTTATTGATCCCGTAGAGTATGCTGTCAAACAGACAGGTGTATTGGACAGTGGTGTATCCGGTGAAAGGGATCACATATCTTTCTCGAAGCATCTGTATGACCCGCTGTTCTGCTCCTATTCGACCCCAATTCCTCCCAGTAGCTGTGGAGTTTTGCCCCCACGGGTGGGTGAAGGACCTTTCGATCATTTATCTGTCGTAAAGAGAGGCCTCTTGGTAGACTTGGAGGTGGTTCATAGGTTAGTCTTTGTCTCTGCTATTACCTCGACTTACCTCCTCGAAAGGTGTGCTTTTGGAAAGGTGAAGTTTTTGGCTACTGTCACCCGAGGTTCCTTAGGTCTTCTCACTGATTGAGACAGAATATCATCGGTGGACTTGTTCTCGAGGTCCGACAGCACATGCTTGATGGTTTCTTCTGGAAACAGGTGAGTTTTACTCAGGGGGGAGAACAACAAAGCCCATGTTTGGTTAGTGGTTACTCTTACTCAGGACAACAGATTGAGCCAGTCCGCAGGAAAATCCTCATCCATAGACTGGCAATCTTTAATTTTTTGGCTAACGCTGTAATTGTCCAATCCAGAAAACTGAGACTTCTTTCACCTTGTATAAGTTCTTCAGGTGTCAGTAGCGGAAATGGTGTTGGGAGAGGAAGCATAGGGGGACCCAGTGTTTACCCTCTACTGTCTCCTCGCCTTGAGTTTGAGGTGTTTTGTGTTTATGGGAAGCCGGGGGGTACATGTACCTGAAGTACCCACCAGTTCTTATATCTGGTTAAGGGTATCATATAATTTTTAGTGTAGGTGATGGTGTTGTGTAGTGTTATCTGGTCTTTTCGCCCAGGGCAAGGGCAAACTATTATTGTTTTTTGTCAATCATCGGTAAACTGCCATGATTGCAAAAAATCCACCATTAGTAGGGACGACCTTGGCCTTTACTGCCACGTCTCCTACATGTGATGAGAGCGCCGACCAGAGGCAGTATCTACCTGTAGCTGCTCTCTCACAAGGTAAGGTACTGCAGACATATATAATGTGAGCACATGACTTATTTTTATTCAGAAAGGTGTCCATATACCCACCTTCCGGGTAATGTGGAGTCAGCTAATGTAATTGTTTGGTAAGTCACTTATATGAAAATGATATTTTAATGATAAAATAAGGTTTCACATATACTTACCAAACAATTACATAATCAGAGCCCGCCCTCCTCCCCACAGATGGACGTTGCGGTTCAACAAATTGAAGTCTAAAAGCTCAGCAGTACCAGGTATTCCCGATAATGGGCAGGATCTGTATCACCTACACAAAGGATGGCAGCGCTGCTACCGCCGCCAGGAATTTGAATTTTCGACTGCCAGGTAAGAAAGCGTACAGCTAATGTAATTGTTTGGTAAGTATATGTGAAACCTTATTTTATAATTAAAATATCTTTTTCTTATCTCTTAAAATATCAAGCATAAATCCATATGCAGAATCAAGATGGATGATAGATTGAGTATAGTATAATTTTAAATGTGTTACATAGTCTTCAACAGCTGCCAGGTTTACAAGGCATGTGTGTTCCAAGTACAGGTAATAAAAAGTTTAACGAGAATAATGAGTAGTACTGTATATTGAGCTTTTTATTTTTATATAAGTACTAACTTACCAAGTAATTACTTAGCTAATGATTATGCACGCATGGCATCGTAAATTCAAAATTCGTGGTACGTAATGCGACTGTTGCAAAGTGTGGGTGACAGGTCCCACCCACTGCAACGGGAGCATGGAAATGACAGGAGCCAATGGCAGCATTCTATTTTATGCCATGCAACTAGGGTTGTAAAATTCCTGGAAATTTTGAAACCGTCAATTTCCCAGAAACTTTCAATGAATTTTTGGACATTTTGAAAGTTGGGCTTTTAGATCAGGTTTGATGAAAAAAAAAACAAAAAAACAGAATAACATTTTAGAAACTTCATATATTTTAATTTTAGAATGTAAATAAAAAAAAATGATATTGTCATGATACAATAAAGTTTGTTCATACTTACCTGACAGATATATTATATAGCTGTATCTCCTGACGACCGTCAGAATTTCGAAACTCCCGGCAAACGCAGTGGTCGGCTAGGTGGTTAGTACCCATTCCCGCCGCTGGGAGGCGGATACTGGGAACCATTCCCATTTTCTATTCAGATTTTCTTTACCACTGTCCCCTGAGGGAGGTGGGTGGGTACTTGATTATATATATCTGTCAGGTAAGTATGAACAAACTTTATTGTATCATGACAATATCATTTTGTTCATGACACTTACCTGCCAGATATATATATAGCTGAATCCCACCATTGGAGGTGGGAAGGGACAGAATAGAAGGATTTTGGAAACATTTCACATGCAGATGATTGACATCTTGGTTCCCTACCTGTTAGCATAGCTGACTTCGTGATTACTGTCACCCAAGCCTGCTTCTGCTTAACTAGAATTTCCAGCAAGGTATAGCTGGATAGTTCTAGATGATCTGTCAACGGGAGCGTGACCACAATGTGACTAGACCATATTGACCATACTGAAGACAACGAAGCATAAAAAATACCACCTAACCTAGCCTCACTAAAGTTAGTCCCATAACTTTCAGGCTAATTAAAGGGAAGACCGCCTCAAGCGGCCAACCCTACGACCGTAAAAACAAACCCATAATTAAAATCACACACATTCATTTTCTAAAGAATGGGGTTCGTATTGCTTCTCGTCCCCAATACTGTATCCGCGGAAATGTATGGTCCAAGCGAGTAGCAATTCTCATATGTCGCCTTCACATCTCTGAGGTAGTGTGAAGCAAACACGAGTTGCTTCGCCAAAATGTGGCACCCAGGATATCACTGAGTGCCATATTTTCTGAAAAGCCACCGAAGTAGCTACCGCTCTAACCTCGTGAGCATTCACTTTTAGCAGTTTAAGATCAGCATCCGTGCAGGATGAATGAGCTTCCCTGATGGTGTTTCTCAAGAAGAACGCCAGTGCGTTTTTAGACATTGGTAATTCCGGCCTCTTGACCGAACACCACAGGTTGTCTGATGGGCCTCTACATTGTTTGGTCTTTTCCAGATAAAATTTGAGAGCTCTGACAGGGCACAAAACTCTCTCCGGCTCTCGTCCGACGAACTCTGATAACCCCTTGATATCAAAGCTTTTAGGCCAGGGGTTGGATGGGTTTTCGTTCTCGCTAAGAACGAGGGGCTCAGCGAACACACCGCATTGTGTTCTCTGAAACCCACATGTTTACTCATAGCTTGGATCTCGCTGACCCTCTTACCTGTTGCCAAAGCGGTTAGGAAAATAGCTTTCCTTACATATTTCAAAGAGGCAGCGTGCATAGGCTCAAATGGGGCTGACATTAAAAACTTTAAGACAACATCTAAATTCCATGAGGGAATCTTGTCTCGTGGAGCTTTTGATGTTTCAAAGGACCTCAATAAATCGTGAAGATCTTTATCATTTGATAAATCCAAGCCTCTGTGTCGAAAGACCGTTGACAGCATACTTTTGTAGCCTTTAATCGTTGACACTGAAAGTTTGTCTATATCTCTAAGATGTAAGAGAAAATCAGCAATCTGGCTCACAGAGGTCGTGGAGGAGGAATATTTTGCCTTCTACACCAGCTTCTGAAGACAGCCCACTTCGATTGGTAGACAGCTTGGGAAGATGTTCTTCTAGCGCTGGCAATAGCTTTTGCCACCGATCTTGAAAAACCTCTCGCTCTGGCCAACTTTTGGATAGTCTGAATGCAGTCAGACTCAGAGCGGAGAGGTTTCCGTGATACCTCTCGAAGTGGGGCTGTCTGAGTAGATCGATTTTTTCTGGAAGTGTCCTAGGGAAATCTACCAGAAATGACATGGCCTCTGTGAACCAGTCGCTTGCAGGCCAAAAGGGGGCGATCAACGTCATTCTTGCTCCTTCCGACGCCGCAAACTTCCTTATTACCTCTCCCAGGAGTTTGAATGGAGGAAAGGCGTAGAGATCCATCCCCTTCCAATTCCAAAGCATGGCGTCTATTGCTATTGCTCCTGGGTCTAGAACCGGAGAGCAGTAAATAGGAAGCCTCTTCGTTTTTGCTGTCGCGAAGAGGTCTACCAGTGGGCGTCCCCAAAGTTTCCACAACTCCTTGCAGATCTCTGGAATGGAGAGTCCATTCGTTGGAAGCATTTGATGTTGACGGCTGAGGAGATCCGCACGAACGTTCTGCTGTCCTGAAACGAACTTCGTTAGAATCGTTACATTTCTCAGCTTCGCCCAAAGTAAGATTTCCCTCGTTATCCTGAACAGGGAGCGAGATAGAGTTCCTCCCTGTTTTTTGAGATATGCGAGCGCCGTGGTGTTGTCCGAGTTGACTTGTACAATTCGTCCACAATCCTTGACTCGAAGCATTGAAGTGCCAAACGAATCGCCTCTAGCTCCTTGAGGTTTATGTGCCAGGACCTCTGTTCCCCTCTCCAGAGGCTGACACTTCTTTCCTCCCCCAGTGTTGCTCCCCAGCCCGTCATGGACGCGTCTGAGAACAACACTAGGTCTGGGCTCAGAACTTTGAGGGACATCCCTTCCGATAGCTTGACGGGATCGGACCACCACTTCAAATGCTCTTTGATCGATTGAGGGATTCTCAAAATCTCGTCTAGGTCTTTCTTGTTCTTCCAGTTGTCTGCTAGGAAAAACTGAAGCTGTCTGAGGTGCAGCCTTCCCAGAGAAACAAATTTCTCCAGCGAGGAATGGTCCCCAGCAGACTCATCCATTCCCTCGCCGAGCATATTTCCTTTCTCTAAGAAGACCGATACTTTCTCTAAGCATTTTTAGCTGACGTTCTATGGATGGAAATGCTTGAAAAGCCACTGAATCCATCTGAATCCCCAGATACACGATGGACTGTGTGGGAATCAGATGGGACTTCTCGAAGTTGACCAGAAGGCCCAGGTCCTTCGTCAGCTGTAATGTCGTATGCAGGTCCTCCAGACACTGTTCCTTTGACGTGGACCGGATCAGCCAATCGTCTAAAATAGAGTGAGACTCTTATCTTTGAGAGATGGAGCCATCTTGCTACATTTCGCATCAGAAGCGTTGAATATCATAGGGGCTGTACTCAGCCCGAAACAGAGAGCTCTGAATTGGAAGACCTGTCCTTTCAGAACGAATCTGAGGAACTTCCTGGACCGAGGATGTATCGGAACATGGAATAGGCATCTTGGAGATCCAAGGACACCATCCAATCTCCTGGTCTCAGGGAAGCTAAAACAGACTGTGCAGTTTCCATCTTGAATTTTATTTTCCTTACAAAAAGATTCAGCCTGCTTACGTCTAGGACAGGTCTCCATTCTCCCGAGTGCTTCGGAACAAGGAAAAGCCTGTTGTAGAAGCCTGGAGAGTTCCGTGACACGACTCTTTCTACTGCTCTCTTTTCCAACATCTGATCCAAAAGGTCTAATAAGATCTGTTGCTTTGAATCCTGATAAGAGGGCGAAAGGTCTATTGGTTCTATGCTTAATGGTGGTTTTCGATAGAAACGGGATTTTGTAACCTTTCTCGATCACTTCGAGTGACCAAGAGTTCGCCCCTCTTATCCTCCATGCTTCGGCGAATAGAGCGAGTCTCCCCCCGACTGGTGTCTGGAGGGCCGAAAAAGTCATTTCTTTCCCCTGGTTTTTGAGGGGGCTCTGCCCCTAGGGAAACTCCTCCCTCGAGCAGCAGCTCTTGAAGAGGCTCTTCCACGAAAGGGCTTATAATTCTTCCTAGAAGCTTGCGTGGTTCTTGAAGATATCTGATCAGCAGGACGTTTCGAAGACCGAGACAATAAGTCCTGCGTCGCTCGTTCTTGGAGATTTACTGATAAATCCTTTACCATAGATTGTGGAAAAAGATGAGCAGAAAAGGGAGCGAACAACAATTCTGCTTTTTGCGCTGGCGACACTGACTTAGCTGTGAAGCTACAGAAGAGTGCGCGTTTCTTCAGGACTCCCGACGCAAAATGTGATGCCAGTTCGTCGGAGCCATCTCTTACTGCTCTGTCCATGCATGACAAAACACTCGCTAAGTCCTCCAATGAGATGGAATCTGGGCTTCTAGACTGAACATCCAAGACGCCCAAAAACCAATCTAGAAAGTTAAAAACTTCCAAAGTTTTATAAAGGCCTTTGAGATGGTGATCTATCTCCGACATTGTCCACGAAAACTTTCGCTGATGCCAGGTAAGATCTTCTAGGAGCTTCCACTAAGTTGGCGAAATCCCCTTGTGCGGAAGCGGGGATTCTCAAACCTGCTTCCTCTTCTGTCTCGTACCACTTCCCCGATCTCCCACTAAGCCTTGTGGGGGGGGGGGGGGGGGGGGGGGGAAGTGCAAAAGAAGTCTTGCCCTTTGTCTTTTTGGATTCCATCCAATCATGGATTCTTTTAAAAGCCCTTTTAGTCGAGAGCGAGGTGGCCATTTTGACAAAATTTGGAGTCTTCCTTGCCTTCGAAGAGGTTAGCTGCGAAGGTGGAGAGAGAGGAACTGGAGCTCGAAACTTCTCGGGAAAACAAATCTTTTAAAAGACGAGTTCAAAGTCTTATAATCCACAGAGGATGAGGTTGTAGGATCCTCCTCCTCTTCCGAAACAGCCTCGCTTGATGATTTATTTTCTAATGGAAACATAGCCTTATTCTGAATTGAACGAGAAGAAACCAAAGTTTCACCTCCCTTTCGAACCGTAGGTTTTGTGTTTGAAATCAATTTTGAAGAGGAGAGTCTGCTATGTTCTCCTAACCTTGACTTTCTCTCCGAATTTTCCAAACTAACGTCATACGATTTCTCTTGACGAGCACTGATATTGTAGTTCCTACTACCTTGAAGCATATGGCGCTTAACCTTCTGACTAGCGACCTGTTCTTTTCTTCTCAGGGTGACTTTATACATCGGAACGCCTAGCGCCCTCAAAAGCGTCCTCATTTGCGTCCTGGAAAGCGTCCTCATTTGCGTCCTGGAAACGCGTACTGATATGAAGGACGACGAGCGTCCTTACTAGCAACTACGCCTCGCGTCCTCAAAAACGTCCTCATATTCATCTTCATATCCTTCTTCTGAACTAATATCGTGCGTCTGAAGTCTCTCCAGCCGACGTTTCCGACCCGAGCGTCCCGAGAAGCGTCCTTACGAGCGTCCTGGTTAGCAAAGCGTTGCTTTTTGTTGAATATTCTCTTCCTGTAAGCCAAGATCAATTCCTCCAATTCTATTACTGAGCGATCCTTCTGAACGTTCTTCAACTCTGGGAAAAGACGACGGCGGCCCCGCCTGTGCGGCACCTTATTGTCTTTTTTCTTTACCGCCAATACTTCTAGAGACTCTCTCAGCAGGACTGCTTGCGCGTTCCTGATTGAGTCGATGAGGTCTAGAAGGCGACGGATCAGACGAAGACGAAGAACGAAGAGAAGCCGCAGGAGAACGTCTAGATTTCTTGACGGGTAGCCAAAGATCTTTTTTACGACTACGTGATCTTTCTTCTTTCTTGGCGAAAAACGTATCCAACTGTTGACGAATCGCTTCGAGAGTCTTTTTGATGGTGAAGAACCATATGATGGAATGAACCTTTGAGAGAAGATGGGCGAGGGGACGCCTTCTTCCTTCTCTCCGGACTCGAATCAGGACGCTCAGAAAGCGTCCTAGATTTCTTGTGCGGGATACTGTCTTCGAAGTCTTCCGGAGAAGACCGAAGCGTAAATCGAGGCGGAGGACGCTCTCGATCTCCCGATGAAGCGTCCTCTTCCATCATACCTTTCCTAAGAGGGCGAGAAAAGACGATTGGCCGCCAGGTGCGACCGTCTTTACGTTTTCCTTACCACTCTCCCACTGTTGGAGAGGCTAGCGTACTCTTCCAGTCAAGACCTTTTCCCTAAAGGATGGCTGAGAAAGACTGATGGCCGCCAGTGCGAGAAACGTACTTACGTATTTCCTTACCACTCTCAACTTGGAGAGGCTGCGTACTCTTCCGTAAGTAAGGACCTTTCCTAAGAGGGCGAGAAAGACGATGGCCGCTTGTGCGACACCTTACGTCTTCCTTACCACTCTCAGTCGGAGAGGTCTTCCGAGATTCCCACCCACGGTGAGGTGAGGACGTCTCGGAGGAAGAGAAGCATTCCTTCAAGATTTGAGCTTGCGCGCGATCTTTGGCAGCCTGGGATGCGTCTTCAGGATCTGCCGAAGGGAGCCAGACCGGTGGGTTTAATTCCCGTAACCCTCCTTCGGCCTTCGACATGTCCATTCCCTGGGTTCTGGGAGTCCGACAGAGGTCTCAACCTGGAGGCATTATAGGACCGATCTGATGCCCCCTCCACTTCACTAGGGGCACTAACATTATCACTACACTTTTGCACATTAGATTGTAGCACTTTCATTTTCGATTCAAGGTTCCGAATCGATTCTAAAATGGTAGAAAGGGCATTCCCTTCGGTAACAATCACTTCCTTATCTGAAGGAGAAATTATAGGGTTATGCGTAACTTGTTCTACATTTATGTTAGATTGAGCAACTTTACTTTGACTTTTAACAGAAGCACTCCTGGAGGAAGACCTCCTAATTCTGTCACGCTCAAGTCTACGAATGTAAGATTCATACGCCTTCCATTCGACATCAGTTAACACTTCACATTCTTTGCACCTATCATCCAACAAGCAAACATGCCCTCTACAATTCACACACACTGTGTGAGGATCTACCGAGGCTTTTGGAAGCCTCACCTTACATTCTTCTACACCACACACTCTGAAACTAGTAGAACTAGATCCAGACATCTCAATTCTAAGAAAAATCAAAGCCAAAATCAAAATCCAAACCACAATAGCGTATGCCAAATCACTAAGCCAAGTCCGAAACCAAAAGACAATCCAAATACTCAAGTGACAAATGAAGTTTTCGAAATCCTAAAGCGAGGTCTGTAAACAGATGTTTACCGACCGGCGACAGAAGAAAATCTGAATAGAAAATGGGAATGGTTCCCGGTATCCGCCTCCCAGCGGCGGGAATGGGTACTAACCACCTAGCCGACCACTGCGTTTGCCGGGAGTTTCGAAATTCTGTCGGTCGTCAGAGAATACAGCTATATATATATCTGGCAGGTAAGTGTCATGAACAAATTGCAAATGTTCCTGTAAAAAATCATGCAAATCTTTCTAAACTTAACTTTTCATTCATTCTTGTAAATATGGGTTCTGTACAATCTGTTTGGCCTCACATTTCACAAACATTTCACAAATAGTTAATCCATCACTTCACGATACTTGAATTTCAGAAAGAAATTAACAAAATTGCCAATTTTCCTGTAAAATATCATGCAAATTTTTCTAAACTTAACATAATTTTTCATTCATTCTTATAAATACTGTTTCCGTACAGTGCATTTGGTCACACATTTCACAAACTTTTAGCAAGTGGGTAATCTATATCTATAATAGGTAATCCATCAGTTCATGATATCTGTAACGTAATGCATCTTTTAGCACTCTAATTCATCTTCAGAACTTACAGATGAGTCAGTCGACTCATCCACATTTGACTCTTGATTCTGAGAATGAATTCTAAAATCCTCATCAACACAGGTGGCAGCCCCTGCAAAACCTGAAGTTGAGTCAATTGGTTCTTCAAACAGATCTAAGTTGTACTTAATGGCCACCAGCTTTTTAACGCTTTCCTTGGTCAGTCGGTTTCTGGATTTTGTGTGGGTGCTTCAAATAGAGACCAGATTCTTTCAGATGTTGCCGATGCTGGTTTTATTGGAAGAATCAAAGAAGCTACTGGTGCAAGTGCCTCACTTGCACACAATCCTCTCCACCAAGTGGCAGATGATATGTTTAACAGCATGAAATATATTAGCAGCATCCCAAATACCTTCATTTTGCCAAAGACAATCTTCTGCCTGAAACTTGGCAAGGCTAGCCATCAGTTTAGCCACAAGTTCGTGTCTGACTGCAATGTCTCAATGACACTCATTGCTCTATTCTGGCCCAAGAAGGAATGGTTTCTGGACCAACTACATCTTCTGGTAGACTTCTTGAGGCTGCTTCCCCAAAGACCGTGGCTACTCAGACAGCCGCACTTCTGGAGGTACCACCAAGGGTTATCCACTCTCGCTTTGACAGGCTTCAGATTGTCAGGAAACTCGTCAGAGCGATTGCAAAGGGCACAGTACAGACGCCAGTCTACTTGGAATGTTTACCAGTGGAAGTGGGCAGTGTTCTGTGGATAGTGCCTCAGACATCACATCTCTTCTTCTGAGACATCTTTAGCACAGATTGCAGATTTTCTCCTTTACTGGAAGACTGCTAAGAGCTTTTCCTCATCCATCATTAAAAAATACTGAGTGATGCTTTACTTGGTTTTGAAACACAGAGGTTTGGATCATTCATCTAATCAAGATCTTAATGATCTCATTAAGACTTTTGATCCCTCCAAGCAGAAGTCTGATTTAGTGTCTTAGCTACATGCAATCAATAAGAGAATTAGCTTCTCCCAAGGCGATGCAGTTTGCTTTCACCTTGGGCTTCTTGGCTAAGAATGAGGATTCTGCTAAACCATGGCTTCGCTGCTTCCATATCAAGAATGTAATGGATATCTTGAGCCCGGACAAAGAGGACAGGGTTCTTTGCCCAGTCAGAGCCCTGAGGTATTTTCTATCTGCATAGGACCAAGAAAATCAGAGGGCCTATCGTTCTTTATTTGAGACCTGATCTCCGAAACACATTCCTGGATTCAGGAAAACACTTTTTCTTTGATCAAAGTTAAAACACATGAAGTCAGAGCAATAGCCACCTCTCTCACCTTCAACCAGTTTATCCCTCTCAGCCATTCTTCAGTCAACTAATTTGAGGCGCAAGTCAGTCTTCATGTCTCATTATTTAAAAGAAGTGGGAACAGTATTTGAAAACTGCAGTGCCCTCAGTCCTCTCTTCTGTCTCTTCGCCTTGTTGTAAGGATGTCGCGTTTGTTTGGGGGGGAGCTGGATGGGGGGTACTTTGTACCTGGAGTGCCCACCAGATCGTTGGATGGGTAGTGGTTTTTTATTGTGTCAGGGTTGGTGACAGGTGTTTTTCTTGTTTGTTGTTGTGGTACTGCACCCAGGGCAAGGGCAAAGTTTTTTTTCCTGTATTATGTCTTGTCAGCGATCAGGCATATCCTCCATTGCCAGACTCCCACTGATGTAGAGGCAACTCTCTGCCCATTGCTGCACCCCTACAGGTTAAGATAAGAACCAACTGGAGGCAGCAGTCATCTGCTGTAGCTCTCTTACCAGGTAAGGAAGCGACAAGCATTGTTTCAGTGTTACCCACCTTTTCTATTTCAGGATATTAACATAATTAATGTGTTGAATTAGAATAGTCCACTCATCCCACCCCCTTACAATGTGGGATTCAGCTAAATAATTACTTGGTAAGTTACTAATATAAAAATGACATTTATAAGTTTTATATATATACTTACCAAATGATTAGTAGATGAGAACCGTCCCTCTTATCCTTTGTTTTTTCATGGACTTTGCGGCAATAAATAGAATGATGCTGTTGGCTTCTGTCACTTCCATGCTCCTGTCTCAGTGGGTGGGGGCTGTCACTCCCACTTTGCAACAGTTACATTACTGTGAATTTTGAATTAAGGATGCTGTGCAAGCATAATCGTTAACTAATTTTATTATAAAAATGTAATTTGTGTTTTTTTTGCAGGAGTCGACCTTCAGTAAGAATGAGCCATTCTCCCTGCAGCCAGTCTTACCCCAAATCCAAAAGTGTTTCTCGGGTGGTAGTGTTGAGGAAATAATTTCCAACTTGGAAAAAGTGAGAATTTTTATTTTTCTTGTGTAGAACTTATATCTAATGTGTGTGCAGAATTTTTGAATAAATAATGATTTTAAGTTGAAATTAAGAGGTTTAGATATTAATTTATGATATATACAGTATTTCAGAGCCAGATGATAAAATGAAGGATCCTTTTATTCATAAGTAATGTACATAATTTTTATGCAACATCCATGTTTTCCACTAAAAGTAAATATCTGTGCATCATGTAGTGACCTTTCAATGCATTGAGATTTATTTTGTGGTTTAAAACATCTGTAGGGTCTTCAGAGAAAATGTAAACCGATTTCATTGACAGCTTACTTGATTAGTATCAGTTGCCAAAGAATATTTCTAAATTATGTATCCAATGAGTTTGGAATTATGTTTTACAGGATGGTTCTGAATGGGCAGAGAAGCAAATAAAGACTCTCAGCAGGATGTCCCCAACATCTTTAAAGGTCACATTTGAGCAGATAGAGAGAGGAGCTCACCTCACCCTACAAGAGTGCCTTTCCATGGAACATCGCATTGTTAGCCGTATCTTTAAAGGACATGATTTCAAGGAAGGTTGGTGGTGAATAATAATTTCCGTTAACAAAGTAGATGTTTTAGTGGGTTGGTTCTGTAAATATTTAAGTAAGGAGAATTCTTTTCTGTATGCATTGTCTAAGTAGACCTAATGAATTCTGTATATTTGTATTGTCTGGCATAGAAAAATTTGGAGTTTGTGGCATTCAGTCTCTAACATTTAATAGAAGGACTTATTAACCCTCTTACGCCGATTGGACGTATTAAACGTCGAGTCAAAATGTCTCCCGTATGCCGATTGGACGTATCATACGTCGGCTCAAAAAAGTTTTTTTAAAAAATTCGGCGGAAAAACTACTTATAGGGCCCCATACCAGCCGAAAACTTTTGTATCACCCGCCTTGGGGGATGCTGGGAGTTCACGGATCAAGGCGTGTTTTGTTTACAATCGCTACGCAGGCGTGCAAGCGCGAATTTCTTCTTATCGCACTAAAAAGTATCAGTGACACATCTCGGAAATTATTTCGTCACTTTGACATAATTATTGCACCATTTTAAATTATCCTTTACATGAAGTATTATATGAAAATGTGCGCAATTTCAGGCACAATACAACTAAAAATACTCGATGAGTAGCTTTTATCGGTTTTGAAATATTTTCATATAAATAACGATAAGTGCAAAAATTTCAACCTTCGGTCAACTTTGACTCTACAGAAATGGTCGAGAAACGCAATTGTAAGCTAAAACTCTTACATTATAGTAATATTCAATCATTTGCCTTCATTTTGCAACAAATTGGACGTCTCTAGCACAATATTTCGATTTATGGTGAATTTATGAAAAAACTTTTTCCTTACGTTCGTGCGATAACTCTTCCGATAAATTTTTTCGTGCGATTGTCCTAATGTTTGCACCCTTTTAAATTTGCCGTTACATAAAGTTTTATATATGGAAATGTGCGCAATTTCATGCACAATACAACAAAAAACAACCCATGGTTGTAGCTTTTATCAGTTTTGAAATATTTTCATATAAATAACGTTAAGTGCAAAAATTTCAACTTTCGGTCAACTTTGACTACCGAATGAAATGGTCGAAAAACGCAATTGTAAGCTAAAACTCTTATATTCTAGTAATATTCAATCATTTACCTTCATTTTGCAACGACTTGGAAGTCTCTAGCACAATATTTCGATTTATGGTGAATTTATGAAAAAAAAAACAATTACGTTCGCGCGGTAACTTTCCGAAAAAATCAGAATTTTTTTGTGCGATTGTCGAAATGTTTGCACCATTTAAAATTAGCTGTTACGTAAAGTTTTATATATGAAAAATGTGCGTAATTTCATGTAGAATACAACTAAAAATGATTGAAGGTTGTAGCTTTTCTCTTTTTTCGAAATATTTGCATATAAATCACGATAAATAGAAAAAAAACCACGTTCGGTCAAATTTGACTCTACCGAAATAGTTGAAAAACGCAATTGTAAGCTAAAACTCTACGGCCTAGTAATATTCTGTCATTTTTCTTCATTTTGAAACAAATTTGAAGTCTCTAAAACAATATTGTGATTTATGGTGAATTTTTGAAAATATATTTACCTTCACTCCGCGCGCCGATTCGCGGCCGCAAGTCTCCGAAATACGTACATGGCATTATCCTAATATTTGCTCCTTTTCATATTAGCCTTTTTATAGAGTTTCATATATCAAAATGTGCGCAAATTCATGAAAAATACAATAAAAAATAATTGAAGGTTGTAGCTTTTTCCATCTTCGAAATATGTCCATATAAAAAAAATATATATATTAAAATTTCGACATTCGGTCAAATTTAACTCGTCCGAAATGGTCGAAATCTGCAATTCTAATCTAAAACTCTTACAGTATCGTAATATTTAATCATTTGTCTTAATTTTGAAACAAATTGGAAGTCTCTAGAACATTATTTAGAATTACGGTGAATTTTTGAAAATAACATTTTTTTACGTCCGCTCGTTACGAATTCGTACATCATTTTTTGATAATATTTTCCGGTGTTGCTTTTATTGTTTTACAATGTATTATATATCAAAATGATCGCAATTTAGTGTACAATACAACGCAAAAAAAAGTAACTGGTTAGCTTTGACCGTTTTCTGCACAGCGTGATTTGAATACAATTATGTATGAATTTTTTTTTTTCGCTACCATATATCGCATTATTTATATATGATAATGATATTATTTTTCATTTCTGATGGTTGCATTCTAAACTTCAGGCAATGACAAAAAAAGGAGCCAAAAATGAACTCTTAATCTTCAAAAGTACGCGCGCTGTAATTTTTTGAAAAAATTATTTTTTCCACTTCCGCGCTCACTCCAAACCAGGCCCGGCATACGGGAGACGTTTTGATTTTTAGGGCTCCGGCGTAAGAGGGTTAAGTTAGAAAAGCTTTTTTTAGTTCATACATGTAATAAGTAAAATGACCCAACAACATGGCTTTTTATTAATAATGTGTAAAATTAGGCAATGCATTATAAATTGTTAATATTTGAAGTTGCAGAGCCTACTGTATTGTCAGCTCCTATTTAGAATGTTAAACTTTGTCAGTTAGATTTATTATTTACTAAAACATCTTGTTTAATTTTGCTTTGTATCTTGCAATAGTACTGTATTAGGTTGATTTCATTGACTAGAGATAGGTGTTGGAATCTGATGGCAACCTATTTCATGTTATATGGCAGGGGTGAGGGCTCTGATGATTGATCAGGACAATAAACCCTCCTGGAGTCCAGCTTCTTTAGCTGAAGTCTCAACAGAAAAAGTAGAAGAGTATTTTTATCCACTGTCAGAAGAGGAGGAATTACTTCTTTAGATATTAACCTTATGCTGATGATATGGTATAATGTTAACATCAAGCACTGCCTGTTCTGTTGCGTTTCATAGTGGTGAAGACCCTATTGGAGTTAATGGAATATGAATATCCTGTGTATGGTGACTGACTTTTTTTCCCTATAATATGCTGATGTTGCTTTTTTCTTTTCACAATGAGTATCATCTGCTTGAATTTCTACCTGGTCCAAGTTTTCTTATACAGTATTCCTTTTCTGCTTGATCTTCTAAGCTTGTGAGTGGGAAAATGTTATGAAAAGTCACTTTAATTCATTGTTTGATGGTACTGGAAGCTTTATCCATACTCATTGTCTGGTTATAGACACCTAGGAATGTCACATTTCTCTCCTAATGAACTGTTGTAGTTGCTTGTAAAATATGGGGTACTAAAGTTTTCAGATCATAAACAAATTGATATTTTATAGTACAAAAACCATTTAACGGATATTTCGGCGTATAAGTCGACCCTTTAGCCCCAAAAAATCATGCCAAAATTAGGGGGTCGACTTATCTAACGGTAACAAAGAGTTAATCTTTATTATTTTGGCATATAGGTACAGGAATCCAGGCTTTACAATTGGCTAATAAAAATGACAGCCTTGTTGAGGTAACTATGTATGTAAATACCAGTATTAAAAACATTTCACACTGTAATACGGCAATAATAATACATTAGAACATCCATTACCTTAAATAAAATGAAACAAATCAAAGTAACTTGAAGAAACCCCAATCGCACAGCAAGTGTAAACATTGCGTAGCTATTTGTAGTACAGTAATTGAGAAGGATGCGTTCACTCTGACAGTTTTGTATTTACCGGGGTATTGTTCAAAAACATTTATGGTATGAAATCTTTATTTATCACTTTAAATAAAATTTAAAAAATTGTATTTAATAGTAAATATGTATTTAAAATCCCTCAAAATTACTTGAGTCATCGTCACTTGAATTAAACAATTCATTAGACAAATTATCTTTCATGGTTTCATCATAAGGATCCCAGTTTGAATCTGGTGAATCAACTGCAGGTTTGTTTTCCCTCAAATGAGCCTGTTTATGCCATAGAAGAACCAATGGTCAAGGAATATTCCAACATCATAATAAAATACCGGCTCGTCGTTTTAACAACCCAATCAAAACATTAACTTGAGTGGCAGTTTGTACATACATATATACGTAGGCTGTTATGCAGCGTTAGTTAGTGCTTTGTTTGTTTACATTACACTCGAGTAACGTATCTTTCGTTTCGTCATTTCTAATCATATTTGCTGGTACGTATTCATCTTTTATATATTACACAGATTTGTTAATATACCGAGTATATTACCTGTATTTCTTATGGTAAGTAGAGCAACATATGTACCGTAATAACATTCAAGTTATTTTATATGATACGTTTTACACTGCTGCTTATTTTGAGCGTACGGTTGGCCTCACATTTTATAGGTCGACTAATATACCCGATATTAGTTAAAATCATAAAAATTTACTCAGAATTGGGGGGTCGACTTATACGGTATTAGATTTCCATTTTTCCTAACTCCATTGGTCAACAGTAAAAAATGAAGTTTTTATGAATTCATGATGGTTAATAAGTTTACCAGTTTAGAATCCAACTGATATTGATTTATATGATAGAGCTATTGAAGATGTTTGTAATATCTCATAGAGTTTTTATATCATCCATTTTTTTTTATAGATCAGTTATCATTTACATTTCCTCACACTGTTTTCTGCATTACTTTGATGTGAAGTGAATATTAGTCATACTAAAAAAAATGAAATCTCTTTCCTAAAACTCTCGGCTACTAATCAGGTTGTGAATTCCCTTTTGGCTTTCATCTGTCCCCTTACTATAATGCTTGCAACCAGTTTATACTGTATGGCTGTTATACATATATAATTTTGCAGCTCATAAGCTTTTTACCTAACTGAGAACTCAGAATTTCAATTGGTAATGAATTTTTGTAGGTCACTTCATGTTAAGTACTGTGCTATGTTTATATATAGCACTAATAACATGTAAATATGTATAATTACTACTTTTTAAAAGATAATTGAAGGCCTTGTGGCAAACCTTGAATAGTAAATGAAATAAAAGTATAATTTATTCCTTTCCACCAGGTATCAGAGCATTGTTGATTGACAAAGATAACAAGCCTGCATGGAAACCAGCTACATTAGCAGAAGTATCGGCAGAGGATGTTATAAATACCTACTTTTCACCCTTGCCTCCTGAAAAAGAATTAATATTTTAAGCAGACAAGAGGAAAAAGCCGAATAGCGGGTAGGATAGTATTTTGATGTGTATTGGGTAAAAAATTTAATAAATTCGAGTTATTTTCTTGTAAGTAGTTTGTGAATGTCCCCCATCACCTTTGCTTGTATGCACTTAGTATTAAAAGTAGTAGTTGTATCTCTTAGCCTCAATATTCTGGTTATCAAATCTGGATTATACAGGTTAATTATTTGCTATGATTTCACCAAGACAAAGTTTGTGGATTCTAAACTTACTCCAGTTTGGTGATGAAATAACTTGAGATTGACACTCCAGTTTGGTGATGAAATAACTTAAGATTGACACAAAAGAGCAATGTGCAGTGCAAGTAAGTTCTGTTGTCTCTCTCTTATATTGAATTCCTTCACTAAGGCCGTATTGAAAAAAATGATGTGTTGAAATGTGCATGCTTTTGCCCCTTGAGAAGCTCAGGCATTTGAAATGCTGTTGCCTCAAAAGATTTGGTATGAACTAAACTGTTACTGCCAGGAGAGATCAAAATGCACACCAATAGGGAGCATGTTATAACGACATGGGAGTAACATCATCAAATACAATGGGTCACCCAGTTTTACCCGAGGCATAATCGTCCATCGCAGGTTACTCGGACAGGAACACCAGTTATGGTCACCCTGTAAATTGGCAGATATTGTATAGGCATAGACCTGAGGCATCAACACTAGTTAATGACTAGTAAGATAGAAGCTGTTATATAAGGGTGTGTATACTTTGTCCAATGGATGTGCTCACTTCCAAAGTCAATAAGCGAGTCGTCTTTGTAGTGTTACCAGATCTGAAAAGTCATGTGCATACACTACTACTGTCCAGCAGAAAGTGTAGATATCGCCCATACCACTAAAGATTTTGCAAATGATGGATAGACACTATGCTTGTTTACTGTCAATGACAAACATTTTACCTGCCTGCAGCCACTCTTCGAAAGTCTGTTAACAACTTGTGTGTCAAGTTTGTGGCTGAAAATAACTGCTCAAAACTGCTCAAGATCTTTAATGACAACATTTTTCACTTGTTTAAAAAGGTTCCAACCACAAATCAAAGAGTCGGCCTATGCAATTGTCTCCTATATAGTAACTGAATGGTTAACGAGATCCTCAAAATGTAAAGTCCTTACGAAGAGTCCCATAACCTGTTTAATTCTTTATTAATAGTTTACACATTTATTACTTTCTTTAAACAAACAAAGGGTTGTAATAATTTTCAATACAGTATCTGAGGTAAACAATTAATTGTGGACAAGACATGACTACTTCCCTGAAGATACATAGTACTATCCCTAATGAGCTAGTTTATTCTGAATTCCTTAATGCAAAAATAACATTATTCTATACTTTACTTCATAACCTGTTTAAAAATCTATGAGTAACAGTAAAACAAACTACGTACAGTACATGGAAGTAAAAATATTTGTATCATTTTCAAATACCTTGCATTACTAATTTTTTCAGATTAACTACACACATTTAATAGGGTATTAGAAGTCAACAGGGAGAAACAAAACATAGGGATATGCAGCTGCAACATGCACCTTATTTGCCTCATGAAAACACACTACAAAGGGCAATTCAGCCTTAGTGACATAGAATGCTTAGACCATTGTTTAGTTCTTACAAAATAATACATTTCAGAGGGATTCGCATAAGGTGGCAGTATTATGAGCATTTATAAACTTTGTTAGTCTTGAGTAACAAAGCTTCAAACATAGTAGTTTACAGAAGAGTAAATGCTCGTTTAGCAGAAAATTTGTAGATGTTACTAGGTAGATAAAATTGTGCAATTCGTCACAGGTATTAATATGAGTTGCCCAAGAAGTGGAAAATAAAAAGATTAACAGTTTGAACAGCAAAGATACATACCACTGCTTTTTAATTCTGAATCAAATATAAAATGACATTCAAGACAAGAAAATTATGCTAACAAAAATGTAAAAAGACTTCAGGTAAGAGTGTTACTATAATAAAGTGTGCATTTGTCACATTGTGCCCATTAGCACATTTGAGGAAAACTACAACTGGTAGACCTTACTGCTTAATTATGGAGTCTTCGGGCCAAATTATTGGATTTCTCAGACTTGGCTTGCGAAGATTTATTAGATTTCTCATACTTGGCTTACTCCTGCAACTAATGACTCACAAATGAAAGTAGTCAAGAGAATAAAAAAGATGTTTCTTGTTTTATAAATGCAGAGCAAAAACTTAGTACACTAGTCTACACGAAACTGACAAACATAACACATGAACACCAACAACAAACCTTGAAAATATCCCTCATAAGATTTAATTTTTTTTTACCTGGTCTATTTAGTTCTTTTCAATGATTTTCTTACAGTAAATTGGTACACAACCTGCATTTCACTTGTGTACCATAATAAAAATAAGCCTACTTATCACCAAAGCATTACGAACTACATAACCTACATTTTTCATGTTACTGAGGTAAACATTTTGTTTCACTCTATATCTTGGCAACACTATTTAGTAAACAAAAGGAGATGGTATGTTCTTAGGTGTAAAGATAAAGGTGACACTTTAGGATATGAATTTTAAAATTTTCTTAAGAAGTAAATGAAGAAAGATAGCATGTATTTCTCCTTAAAGTACAGGAAGAAAAATGGCATTTACTTAACAATATTAGCAGTATATTCCTCAGGATTAAAAGAAAAAGAAAAAAAGGGACGAGCAGTATTACTATTGAAGCAAAACAAAGAAAGCAAGTGAAAATCTGGACAGGACAACAAGCAAAGTCCTTCAAAGATTGTCTTAGCTTTATATGTATATTATACATATATATATGTATATATATATATAAAATATAAATTGTGACAAATTCATGTAAGGTCAGCCTGTTGGTATCACACAAAATAGTTTTGCAAAACATTGTTAAATAAAGATACTGCTTAAATTAAAATGAAAACTGAATTAAATCTACTGTGTATCTTAAAATTCCCACTGCCATCAAAAGTAAAAGCAATAGTTTATCACCTGATTCTGCATTGTGTGAAATAACCAACACTTTACTGAGAAGGAAATCAGAATTCATAAAAATGAATGAGGATACAGTAATGCAAATGAACATACAATGTTTCTCATTAAAATGATACAGAAAGCAATGAATGTTTCAAGCAGACTAGACCATGCAAGACTAAACACTAATTTACAGAAATACTGAACAGTTTTTCCAAGGGAAACTATGTGTTTATTTCATGAATTGTTCTTTTACATAAAAGCTTCAGTATTTAACCCTCTAGAATTCCATATAAAATGGAAAAACTTTGCTCTAAAGTCTGTAAAAGATACATGCTTCACTTTATTTCAGCAAGAGTTAAAATTGTATCCCTAAATATCATCAAAATATTAAAAGTACTACTATATTTCACTGCACTGAATCATACACTGACTAGGGTCAGCATTTCTGCAAAATCAAAAACGAGCTAAGCCGTAACTAGAAAGACCTATAGCCTTGTGGGGCTGGAATGCTTGTTCGAAAACTATCATCCCACTATTATGCTTTGTCTCCTCTTTCATAGAGGAAAAGGGACTGATGAATGTGACAGATAACCATTCACAACCTCTGCTTGTGACCTAAAACCCAGTATCGTCTGCAAAGTCTGGCTTCGGAATGGGATTTGATCGGAGAAGATGAGTAAGGAAACTGTGTGGAGAAATTAGAAAGTTAACAATACTTCTGATTTCAGAGGTATTTTCTATCAAGAATACAATAAAAAATCTTATAACTTTAATGCTTACAGCATTCACAATTAATAAGAATATTTAGTGGTTAAAATTACCAGACTAAAGTAGCACAGAAGTACAAGTACAAGGTGAAGAGTTGACAGCAGTGAATGTTCTAAACCCTTATACCTTCACATAGAGCTTAAGAGGGTTGAAATTTATTAACTGAATACTGAAATTAATGTAAACTATAAATCTCTAGAAAAGGCATTATTAATAAAATACACAGTCTTTCAATACTTACCAATAAAGGTAGATAAAGAAAAAGACCAAATAATAAGCAAGACCAATCACTGCATCACGCATGTGTGCTTTGAGCTGACCCATCCGGTGAATCTCGGTTGGGTCGTACACTCCAAAATTTCCTTTGGGGACTTTTACATACCTAAAAAATGGGTTTTTCTTTGTAAGGTAATACAACATATTTCCAAAACAGCACGTGTTCAAGTAAGTAGTACTAATGTAAAAAAAAAAAAAAAAAAAAAATGGAAATAATTATTAAGGTCTCATGCTTAAAGACTACAAGAAATTATGGATAATCAAGGGATTTTGACGTAAGGAAAAATCTATTTCTGGGCGATTGGCTCGTGTCGCCAGCGAAATATCCTTTAATCTATTATTTCTAAGGTAAATGTACTAACACATACCAGAGAATAAATAAAATAAAGAAAAGGTCAGTACAACTGACTCGCTCACCCTCCAAGAGGGTGTCGGTATGAACACTATGGCGAGTGAGACCACTACCACGAACCGCTTGCCAATAGAAATCTCCCACTACAAAATCCCCACAAGCGGGGAGCCGACCCACAGAGTGGGCAGCAACTACTACTACTCCATCCCATGCTGCCGATCGCTGCGCCTCTGGTGGCCATCCTGAAGTTAGCAGACAATCTTGAGCGATGGGATGGGTAGGGCGGGATTTCGCTGGCGACACGAGCCAATCGCCCAGAAATAGATTTTTCCTTACGTCAAAATCCCTTTTCTGGGCTCAGCTCGTGTCGCTGCGCGAAATCGTACCAGAGAAATAGCACAAGATTGTAAAGAATAAAATCAAATAAACAAAAGGGTCTCAAATAAAAAATAACATAAAATAAAGGAATATAATTGCTAATAAATATACATATACACAATGATACAAAATAGAAATATTACTTAATTTTAACTTAATGCTAATAATATTTTTTAAATTAACTTAAATTTAACATATATACAGGGCTTACATGGAATATATGTTGAAATCAGTATCTGTGTATAGATATTATGTACAAAGAACTCGAAGCAATTATAACAATAACTTGAACAGAACAAACTTCAATAATAACATAAAAAGGGAATGTATATGACTTAATATACAAAACCCGTAACCATTGTAAATACGATGTGTCCCCTAGCATAAAAATAAGGGGATCACATCAAAGAGATCTTTATATACAATCAATTGTGAGTGACCCTAGCAAAAAAATAAGGGACACCCACTATACCATCATAAGAGCAGCTAAGACTCAAGGTAAACGTAGATGAACCTGGCAGGTATAGACAAACTGTTGGGTGAGATAGGTAGAAAGGAGGACTGGATCTTCTACTAAAGATTAAGCAGAGTCGGGGGAAACTATGTTACCCGCCGCAACTGCTGAAAATTTCAGAGCTTCCAAGGACTTTAAGTAATGACGCTTAAATACTGTCGGCGATTTCCATCCAGTATATTTTTTCAACTCATCGAAATTCATATGTTGGAAATAGTTAATTGAGGTGGCTACTGCCCTGACATCATGTACTTTAGGGAAGGAGTCAGGATTGGCTTGCTTAATAAAGTACAGGATCTGTTGCCTGATGCCTTTAATAGATAAAGTACCACCTTTCTCTCTTCTTAAAGAGAGGACCCGATGAGGATGAGGAGGTCCGGGACAGAAAGGCTCGTAAGGTCGATACTGGGCAAAGAGAGATATCTTGTGGAAGGGGTACAACCTTCCATGGTTCCCACCTCATCAAAGGATCTTCATTCTTTGCTATAAAACTACGTTCCGGAGAAAGTAGCACTTCCCCTGTGGGAAGAAATTGAACATGATCCGGATCCCTGGATAATGCCGACAGTTCTGAAATTCTAGCTCCTGAGGCCAAGCTTAATAAAAATAGAGTTTTTCTTAAGAGCATTATAAATGAACATGTGTCATTATTAGTTTCTGAAGCCAGCTTTAGAACATCATTTAAGAACCATGATACTGACGTAGGCCTTACAGAAGGTCTAAGTCTAGCACAAGCCTTGGGAATAGACGAGAAGTAGGAGTCTGTCAAGTCTATGCCGAAACCAAATTGAAAAATCTTTTCAAGGCTGACTTGTTTGTCGTAATGGTGCTAGCTGCTAAGCCTTTTTCAAATAAAGATCTGAAAAAGGATATAGCTGAATTGATTGTCATGATTCTAATATCTGATTCTCTCAGGAAGGTTGCTAACTTTTTGACTGCAGCATCATACTGTCTCAAAGTTGAATCTCTTTTATCAGATTCCAAGAAGAGAATATTTTGAGGATCAATATTCGCATCTCTTTTAGCTGCAAACTTCATGAAATCCATAAAGTTAGGGTTTTGAGAATTCCTGAGGAAGCGAACACAGTCTTCGTTTGCACTGACTGGGAGAGCCTGGGATTGGGAATTCGAAGAGGACGAAGACCCAGTTCCAGAATCAGAGGGTACCAATTGCTCTTCGGCCAGTCTGGGGCTACTAGAGCCACTTGACCCTTGAACGTCCTGAGTTTGTTCAGTACCTTCAGGAGAAGATTCACTGGAGGGAAGACATAAATCTTCTCCCAGTTGTTCCAGTCTAGGGCCAGGGCGTCCGTGGCATAGGCCAGAGGGTCCAGGTTGGGGGCCACATAACATGGGAGTTTGTGGTTCGCTTGGGATGCGAAGAGATCCACTTGTAGACCTGGAACTCTCTGAAGAATCCACTGGAACGAACTGTTGTCCAGTGACCATTCCGACTCCAGAGGAACTGATCGGGATAGAGCATCTGCTATGACGTTTCTCACTCCAGCTATATGGGTGGAGGAGAGGTGCCAACTGAACTTGTCCGCCAGGGAGAAGATGGCTACCATGACATGATTTAGATGACGTGATTTGGAGCCTCCCCTGTTTATACAATGGACTACCACTGCGCTGTCTAAGACTAGCTTTATGTGGGAGTTCTTTGGCGGACGTAACCTTTTAGAGTCAAGAACACCGCCATTGCCTCCAGTACGTTTATGTGAAGCTGACGGAACTGGGGTGACCAGGTTCCTTGAACCTTCTTGAACTGCGAATATCCTCCCCAACCGCTTAACGAAGCGTCTGTGTGGATAGTAATCCCCGGAGGAGGAAACTGAAGGGGTACTGATATTGACAAGTTCTTGATTTTTGACCAAGGGCGTAGACGATTCCGTAGAATCTGAGGGACTGAGGATAATTTGTCCCTGGACCTGACATTTGCTCGTGAGCGCCAGATTCTGGTTAGATCTTTCAGTTTGGCTTTCATCAAGATGTTTGTCACTGATGCAAACTGGAGTGAACCCAGGATCCTTTCCTGGGTTCTCCTTGAAGCAAGTTTGTGTCCTAGAAATTGCTTTACTGACTTCGCTATTTCTTTCCTCTTGGCTGATGGAATCGACAGAGTATGGGAGGATAGATTCCATTGAATGCCCAGCCACTGAAAGTTTGACTCTGGAGTGAGTCTTGATTTGGTCCTGTTTATCTTGAAGCCTAGATATTCCAGGAACTGGATTACTTTCAGTGTTGCTTTGTGGCATTCCTCGACTGTTGGAGCCCAGATTAGCCAATCGTCGAGATACGCTACTACCATAATCCCTTGCGATCTTAGTTGTTGAACTACCACTTCCGCCAACTTCGTGAACACCCTGGGTGCTACGTTGAGACCGAAGGGAACTACCTTGAAGGAGAATGTCTGGTCTCCTATCTTGAAGCCCAGATACGGGCGGAAGTGTCTTGCAATAGGGATATGATAGTATGCGTCTGTAAGATCGATAGAGGTGGTGACGGCCCCACGGGGAAGTAAGGTCCGCACCTGCGAGATGGTGAGCATCTTGAACTTGTCGCAGCGAATGGCCAAGTTTAAGCGGGACAAGTCTAAGATTACCCTTCTTTTTTGTGAGCCTTTCTTTGGAACGCTGAACAAGCGCCCTTGAAACTTTAATCTGTTGACTCTCGCTATTGCTCCTTTCTGAAGGAGGTCCTCCGCATACTCCGTCAATTCTTTGGATGGAAGTTGGCGGAAAGGCCTGGGTGGGGGCGGATTCGCCACCCAACTCCAACCCAGGCCTTTCGACACAATGCTTTGTGCCCATTTGCTGAAGCTCCACCGGTGGCGGAAGTGAAACAGCCTCCCTCCTACCTGGAAGTCCTCATTGGTGTTGGAAGCCTCCGCGGCCTCCCCTGAAGTGTTTTCCTCTATTAAGGGACCCTCCAGATCCTCTCTGACGAAAGGATCGCTTACCTCTGCCTCCCCTACCCGAGCGGTCATACTTCTGAAAGGCCTGGCCCTCGAAGACTTGATTGAAGGCTGGGGAGACAGCGTAAGAGGTGGAGGGTTGAGGCTGGGGAGAAATCACGTAAATAGGCTGCGATTGAACCTTGGAGGTAGAGGGTTGGGCTGTCTGCACCAAAGGAACAGCCGGAACAGGCTGGGCAAACCGTTGCTGTTTCTTCTGGTAAGGCTGGAAACGTCTGGGTTTCTTCTGAGCCTTACCTCTGACAGCTTGATCTTGGCGTCTCTTTGCCGTGAGACCCCAACGATCTTTAAGGCTTTGGTTAAGCCTCGTAGCCTCTGCCTGGACCTCCTTTACCATTGCATCTGGGAAGAGGTCTGCTCCCCAGATGTTTGATGAAAGCAACTTATTCGGTTCATGCCGAATAGTTGCTTCTTGGAGGACATGCTTCCGACAGTTTGTTCTGGCTGTGGCGAACTCGAACATGTTAGACTGCACCGTTTGAGTCAGTGATTTGGTGATTAGCTTGAAGAGTGGCTCGGAACCATAAGAAATGGTAGCCACCTCAGTCATGGCCATGGTATTGATAGACCTGGCCAGCCTAGACTTGGCATCAAATTCTGCCTGAATGAGGCTATCTGGAAGTCTAGGCAGCTTCTCACCAAACTGCTCCATAGCACAGTCTGGTTTGAGTTTGCCCGCAGAAAAAGTGTTGGGCAGGTCTTCCCACAAATCTCCGGTTGAGGGAAGTAAAGGAGATGTAGGGTCCGCTTCCTTTAGCTGCGGTAACGAATCCCCCTTCTGGGCTGCTGGGATAGTGACCGTAGCAATCTTTGTCAAGAAAGGGAGCGGAGTACCCTCTTCCATTGTAAAGATTGTAAATGGACTCTTAAACGGCTGTATTTTCGTGTTTGAACAGTCCATGTCCTCTAAACACCTGAGCCATTCTCTTTGAGCCTGGTCACGTGAATAGAGGACCGTCTCTTTAGGGACCTTATCATCTCGTGTCATAGCAGAAGCGGTAAGCCTGGCGTAGCCGATGAACGGAGGTTGGAGATCTTCGGTAGAACTCGAAGTCCTCAATCCTTCGAGTTCCACATTCCGGGATAGAAATAAGCCCGTCCTGGAAGGGGGCGTATGACGCCACTCTCCAGGGATTGTTCATGCTGAACGGAGGCAGAGAGTCATATGGTGGCAACTGAGCTATCCCTGTGCCGAAAGATGGGGGAGTAGCTAGCGGAGCTTGGCTTAGTCCGGCGATAATGTTGTCCTGGGAGTTGATCCTATCAGACAACCGGGAGAACAATGTGTTCCATACTGTTCTTTAGATTCCCAACCAGATCGCCCATTTGTTGCAACAGGCCAGCGTTGGGATCCAAAGCCAGAGCTGCTGCGGAGGTGGAAGGGTAGCTCTGAACAGGGACCAAAGGAAGTGGAACAGTTGACTCCGCTGGAGTGTGAGATTTCTCCCTAGAGGATCTACTCCTTGAGGATTTGGAGCCGGACCCAGAAGCTTTAGACCTCTCTGCTCCGGGGTTTGTAGCCGGAGGCTTGCGAGATGATGATGACGCCGACGACGTCTTTTTAGACGACGACGACGTCTTAGTCAAGGTTTTTACCACCGCTTGCCCTTTGACCTTAGGTCTAACAGAAGCATCAGGAGAAGTATAAAGTTCGGCTCCTGTAAAGCCTTGGAAGAAAGCTGGAGAGTTTGCAGGAGTAGAAGATCCAGTGGCACCCAAGGGCAGCCCTTGGGCGTCCAACGTACTCACCTCGACCAACAGGTCGTCAACACCTACCATCAGTTCAATGTTTAAATCTAACGTCGCGACTTCCGACGAGATGTCCTGGCCTGGCTCAGTCAACGAGGCGGCGAGCTGTTGCTGGATGAGCGCAATAGTCGGGGCCGCCTCTGCTGGGTCGACGTAGCCCGTTGACTTGCCGCCGGGGAAGATCAGGACCGCCAACTTCTTCTCGAGAATGTAGGGCATACCTTGGCGGCGTTTTTCCCAAACCGCCGACCCAGGCCCGCAGGGTTGCCAGTGCGGTGTCCCTCACGGCCGGAGCCTGGAAGAGAGGGTACTTGTTAGTTTTTAAGACTAAACTTAAAACTAAAACTTAAGTAAAAGGTTAACTTAAAGTTTATAGGGGATGCGAAATCCCATGTAAAATTAGCTTAAGTTTAAGAAAGAATAAAAATTAAACTTAAGAACTATACTCATGTAGCAATGTCTAACGGAGATGGAAATACTTACCCCGTCTAAGAGCTGGCTCACCAGATCATAGCAAATGGTGCAGGTCTCGTGAAACCAGACTTGGAGGTTCCCGTGCGGAGTCGCGCATGGAGCATGGGACCGGCAGACTTCATGCCCACAGGGGTCCTGGAGCGTGGCATTACATCCCGGATGCTCACAGTTGGTGGTCTGTAAGTGAAAAGATACATGAGCATCGTAAAGGTATCACTTACAGGCTAATGGTTAAAAGAACTCCGCTGCATGCTGGAGCGCGAAAAAATTTCGGGCATAACCCCTCCCTTACCGCCTGAATAGGCTATAACCACGGAGAGATCCGGTGTGAGCAGGCAAAGGAGGGGGTGGTTTAATGTAGCTTAAATTAAACTTAATAGTTTAAATTAAATACTAATCTTAAACCTATAAACATGGGACGTACCGGACTAAATCCGGTGCGTGGCGGAGCGTGTCGCGATATAAGCGCGACGGAGTGGTTAGCAGAGACCAACTGTATGCCGCAGTCCGCCCGTCAGGGTGAACTAGCACCTTTCCACGTGGATGCCGGAGCTCCGGTAGATAAAGAGCCCCAGTAAGGTGGGAAAGGGCGAGAGGGCAAACAGACTCGAGCTAGCAACGGAGCGACGGAGTAACGACGGAGGGGGGGGAAAGGCCAGTCCCCCCCCCTCTTAGTCATCCGAGCGTACCGAGCAGCTGGAGAGGTCGACGCCAGTCTGGGTCTGTCCCGTCCCCCTACTCCCTCCGCCAAGGGGGAGAGGGAGGCAGGCTCGGGTATGTGGAGCGAGCGTGGGCAGACTAACCCTCCCCCCGGCCCTATGGAAGAGCGGGAGGAGGGAGATGACTGGACAGGCGTCTGGCTGCTCCGTGATCACGTAGTGACCACGGAGCGGTAACAAGATATACCATGAAACAATAAAACCTAGGATACCCAACCGACTGATCAGCGAGATGCTATAGGGAAGCAACCGAACTGAAGAGCGGAAACACATGGGACCCAAGGGGACATAACCTAGGCTAGGTGACGCCAGACGCCGAACACTAACATAAAATATAATACCTAATAAACAAAATCACTAAACGTAAAGAAAGAAAATAAAACAGTAGGAGAAAAAATCCAGGAGTGTACGACTAACCCGAAAGAAAGTCTACCACTCAAAGCTAGCCGGGGCCGATACAGAGAGCTGTGGCTAGGGTCTGGATAGAAGATGCCTACGCAAGGTGAAAAAGACATGCATGCATGAAATAAACCCCGTAGGCTGTACCCTTAATATAAACAGGATAAAAATAACAGAGCGTAATAAAATAAGGGAAGGTTCTGGGTATGGGAGACCAAGAACGAACCCGCCACGAGGCAGAACCATGCTGCCATGCTTCCGACCTAGAGCTCGTATTTATACCTAAAAAACGGCAAATACTGACTCAAGGCCGGAAAAAAACCAAATAGCAATAAACTACTGATTACTTACTTAGCTGCTGCAATGGCTGTACGCTCCATGATGAATAAATCCAATAAAAAGGGCACAAAAACACAGAGCAAAAAAGGGCACGTGTATACTAAGTGCGCTAACTGAAAAGGATGGCCACCAGAGGCGCAGCGATCGGCAGCATGGGATGGAGTAGTAGTAGTTGCTGCCCACTCTGTGGGTCGGCTCCCCGCTTGTGGGGATTTTGTAGTGGGAGATTTCTATTGGCAAGCGGTTCGTGGTAGTGGTCTCACTCGCCATAGTGTTCATACCGACACCCTCTTGGAGGGTGAGCGAGTCAGTTGTACTGACCTTTTCTTTATTTTATTTATTCTCTGGTATGTGTTAGTACATTTACCTTAGAAATAATAGATTAAAGGATATTTCGCGCAGCGACACGAGCTGAGCCCAGAAAAAGAAATTTCAGCTGTCTAGAACTGAAAGAAGAGTTCCAGGATATGATTTTAAGCGATAAATCCCAAAGTGCAAATGAAAATTGTACACACAAAATTGGGGACTGAAAGAGAGTACCAGGATATGACTTTGTGTAAGTGATATATAACAATGAATACTTGAATGAAAATTGTACACCGAAACTTTGGCATACAGTTTTTTACAATTATTTCTCTCAAGTGTTTGTGAAAGTTATTGCTGAACTACAACCTTAAAATCAGTGCTTGTTGGGCAACATTGTGAAGAATATTTTCTCTTGGACAAAATTTTGAAGAATATAAATTTTCATAATAAAATTTATTACTTGGATACTTACCTACTTTTAAAGTTCGCTATATCTCTGTGCCAATTAGGCGAGTTGGCATTCAAACAAAAAAATTGAATGGTTGCCCGGATGACTGTCTAGTTTACCTGTTCTCCACCAAGTGTGTTTCGAATGTTTTAGCTCATCATAATTCTCGACAGCCCACTAAGTTGTGGGCTGGTATTATTGGAGATGAATCTTATCTACTGTTAAAGTTAGCTGATCCCCACATTAAGAAGAGGATGGTGGGTAGTGCAGCTAGACAAAAATCTGCCATTCGAGCTAAAGGTTTCTTGCATGAAACTCAAAACATTCTCAGCTGATCTGGAATCCTTGGTGGATTTTACTGTCACCAGAAGTTGGATTCCATTCAGGGAGCAAGACTCTCTTACATATGCAGCAAAGAGTAGCCTTGCGGAGAAAACTGCTTCGATTCAGCCAGAATGAAACGCAAGCGGTATGAGGGACCCCTGTGCCTGGGTCCAAAAGCCCTATAAAAACAGTCACTTAAAATAAATACCTTTACGACATAAAGGCACGCTTCAATACAAAATTTGTACCTTCACGCTTCCTAAAATATTAAAACTGGATTTAAACAAAAGAGCCTAAAGAATTGCTCTTTTTTTCGGTTCAGGAAAAGACTACCACTACTAGTAGTGGATTAAGGGCTTTACTGTTTTCAAACACAATTCTGTATACTTAAGGTAGTGAGTGGGTAAAAACCGCATTGTACTTCTACTGCGCCACATCAAACCTATTCTGGAGCGACAAATTAACTTAACACTAAATGAAGTTACAACTGCAGCTCACATGATGAATGTTTACTTTCAATAAAGGTAGAAGATATGGAGCTAGTTCTCATGGACTAACCTATTCTAAAAATCACAACACAAAAGGTTAACTTTGCCTCTTCCAGGCTTAACCTTCACAAATACATTCTAGATTTCGAAAACCGCAAAACAAAAAGTTAATTTTGCCTTCAAGCTTAACCATTGGCAAAGGCATCTGCTTTTGACCCCAGGCCACGACAGTTTTCAATTAAGGACAGATCCTATGATAACTTGAAAATCTTATTATTGGGAGGGGACATTCTAACATCTCCAAGCAGTTAAGGAGATGCCTAAGTTAATGGAAGTGTATGGAATTGTGTAGTAGCATTGATTTCCTCTTAATGGAAGAATGAGACATCTACCGTGAGCATTGGAAATTCTGAGAATCATTTGCTCTGAGGGTACAAGGGCTCTACAGGAGACGCTAAGCAATTCTTGAACTTGAAATTGCTCAATAATATTCAGAGTAGATACAAGGGGCAGGCCTATGAGTTTGAATTAGGCCAAATTTAAGGAAACATCTACTGCTCAAGCCTGAGGGCCATCAAAAGTAGTAATCATTTGGGTGTCCTTGTTCATCTACATGCTAGTAAGTCTTAAATGAGTGCTCCTTAAATCCCACACCAAGTGCCAAACTTATGGATGTAAAGGCCCCCCAATTGCCAAAACACTGTCCTTCCAAAGAATGAATGATCAACCAATATGTTGTTTCATTTCACTCAAAGCAGCAAACTTCCCACAAAGACTGTTTCTGACCGGAGATAAACCTGCTAAGCATCTTGATGTCTTTCCACTGCCCTGACATCTAGAAAGTTTTACCAGGTGTATTGTTGACCATTTTATGTTGCATGAAAGTGTAATGACACTAGTTAAACTCTGTTTGTGTTGCATGACATAGGGAAAAGACCAAAACCTGGACTTTAGACAATTCTTGGTTACACAGTCCCTCCTACAGTCCTGCAGCCAAAGATGGTTCTGGATTACTTACAAATTTAATGAACGTTATTTGTAAGTTGTAATCCTTATGCTGAAACTGTACATTAATTGAGCATGATTACCTGAAAAAATCCCCAGTGAGGCCATGTTTCCTTATAAGGAAAAGCCCTTACCATATAGGAAGTTTCCTTCAGGCCTAAAATTGTTCAAGCAGCACGTGCCTATTCATCTTTGACCGACAAGCATGCATAATTATCATCCCCACATCACTAGACAAGAATGGGGATATAGAGAATTAAAAATATAATGCCTAGAAATTGGGTCAAAAGAAGCAGCAGGTCCTTGGCTTTTGGAATACTGTTGACAGAATTGGCCAACTTGAATCACAGATTCAGTAGAAGTGTCTTGCTCCTAAAGTCGACACCATCTACCAATGGGCAACAAGTCCCTGACTAAACTTATAGATGGCTGCACACTAACCCAAACAAAGTGCACAGAACAGCAATACCTTCTTGTAAAAACATCTTGAAGGAACTTGCATAACTGTGGATGTATTGGTAAGTGGAATACATTCTGCATGTCTACCCCAAGTCTGACCATTCTTTGGAAAGGCACTAAAACCATGCTAGAAAACCAAAAAGTATGTGAGCAGACACTTCCTGTTATTCAGTCTCCAAACGTCCAAGAATATCTCCAATTACTTATGGAGCTCGTCAAAGAATTACCCATGGACCATCATTTCCTCTATGTACAATCTCCTACTAAAAAGACTGACGAGAGATTTCTGCTGAGGACAAAGGAAGCTATAAGAGGGAGATTAAACCAGTGGAGGACAACCAAAAAAGAATCACAACTGCCCTTCACTGTCTCCATGATGTAAGCTACTGGTCCCAAGTCTCTTCATGCATGTTAGGAGGTTGCAACTGTCCATATCCCAGAACCTGAGTCTGCACTTATCCTCGAAAGGTATAAAACAAGACAACCAATAGAGCTGCAAAATCAGACAGGAAGCGAGTGTTCTCACCTCTTCCAAACCGAGTGAGTATAAGCATGAGGACATTACCCTGCAGCATCAGAAATGAGTTACTACTTGTCTTCCTAGCTAAAATTCCCGCTGGTGACAAACCCTAAAGCTGGCTTCACAAACTCGCTAGGTTGGCGCCTCCACCTCTCTAAGCAGTTGCAGAGATGAGACAATGTAGCTAAGTAAAAGGTAACAACTCTACAAGCTAGACTGAAACTCCATCAGCATGTCTGTTAGTCTCGAGTTCATTTCCCCACAGGAAAGAGAAAGAAAGCGAACCTCCTACTAAAGACGGTTAAAGGACCAATAAGCGTTTGTACTGCAAGAGGCGGTCTTCAGCTCTCCGCGACTTTAAAAGACAAGACGACAAGCCAAGGCAGACCTAAAGGGTGATTTGTGTGTCCGAGGACGAGAAGTTACAAAAGCGTTGGCTCTCTTCTCCAATATTTAGAGGGCAACGAAATATGCTAAGACAAGCAAGACACATTCTCTATGTGGCCTCTTTCCTCAAGAAAATGAGGATACAGCAAAGCGTATGTTGCAACAAATGCTGCCCAGCCTGAACGAGTTCCTCCAACTCCATTTCAAACTCTTCTTCCGCCAGCGGGCGACAGGAGGAGACAGCTGCAGACAGGAGGTAAACAAGAGCTTAAAGGATTGCTCATTCTCCGCAACCCTTGGCGACAGAAAGTGACACTTGTCAATAAGAGGTGACGCTGAGTTCTGTATTGCATCCAACACGACTCAATGAAAAGAGGGCAGTTTAAGTGACTCAGGACTTGGCTAGGTCCACATGAGTCGACTGAGGGAAAGAAAACAAGGTGCCAGAACGTGGAAAAGATTGGGAGGCGGTGGGAGAGTAGTTACAACTACTCTCCTGCCTTGTCCGAAACCGAACGTACATACTTGAAAGTATTCCTATGTAGAACTTCATTAGAAAGCTCTGAAGCTAGAATAATATCTAACTTGGAGAGAACTTTAGATACTACAGACAGTGTAGACTTGAAAGAGAAACATTAATCGAGGCAGTAGTAAGAGATTTGCCGATAGCCGAAGAGAAAGCAGGCAAAGAACGAACACAAGCATTACGAAGAAAGAGGAATATGCTAGCAGACGAAAATTTAGAATAACCAAAACATGAGAGATATACATAGTCGACTGAGTCAACATATCTAAATGTGTAAAACTCGCTTCAGATTCAGTTACATTATCATCTCAATAAAATGTCTATACCTATATTATATAGATATTATTAAACCTATGCATGCTAACACCTCAAACTAGGTGTTGATGACGGCAGAATGCGCCTACTGGAGGGCACAGAACCCCATTGTCCCGAGAACCGACCCGGTTCCCTGGCAGCGGACATTACCAACTGTCACAGGGCAGTCCTAGGCTCGGGCTACGTACAGACGAGGGCCCCAACACTTTACTTTTAATAGGGAACGCGAAAAAGAGGGCACACTATGGAGGGATTTGCAATGTTCACATCACGAACTTGGTTCAACTTGTATTAGAACTAAAAATAGATTTAATGTAATGTTTTAACTTCTTATTACGTTTTCCCTGAACCGAATGGGGAACAGAAGGCGGAGTGGAGCTACAAAGGAAGTCAATACTAATGCTACCAAAATGCCTTGTCTAAGTAGGGATAGCTGCAGATGAAGGGACACTAAGTAGGATAGAACTGACAGGTTTAAGTCCTGACCTAACTAATTGCTTTTGCAATCTATTAGGTTTACCTGTCATTCCTATATCTGACATATTCAGGCATAAATTTCTCAGAACAATTCCTTACATTCTTCACATCTAGTAGTTCCAAGATCACACTTTACCCTTGCAAGTACAAACCATTGTTAATCAACTTCCAATTTCAGCATCCTGGTTACACCAAAATCATTCTTACATGGCCTGATGTTGTTGGTTTTGCTTCCGGTGGAAGATATCCTAGGAAAATGAAATTACAGTACCGTAAACAGGTGTAAAAGAGCCAAACTTCATAGAATACCAATAATCGCCTCTGCAATGGCGGCAAGGAGAATTCTGAAAAGAGCTAAAACATTTGGAACACACCTGGTGGAGTACAGGTAAACTAGACAGTCATCTGGGCAGCCATTCAGTTTTTTGTTTGAATGCCGACACGCCTAATTGGCACAGAGATATAGCTAACTTTAACAGTAGATAAGATTCATCTCAAATAATATTCTCAAAGTGAATACTAAGAAAAGTGAATCCTTGAAAACCTGAAATTTTTTCAAGGCTTTTAACTTTTTACCAAACCCCATTTTATATTAACTGTTATACATTTCTTTTCACATTACACTTAATGTTTTTCCCTCCTCTTCGAAACTTTGCAAACTTAACTCTTGTTTAGGAGGTACATTAAATTAAAAAATTTAGAACAATACTTACTCCCTAATGATGTAAACTGCCAAAGGTATGGAAGCAAGGAATAGGTAGTAATGACCAGTAAGCAAGAATACTGCAGACAGGAGGAGGTGAGCAGCAAGCTTAGGGATCACCCACTGGAAAAAAAAAAAAAAAATGTCCAAAATTAAATATATTTTAGTAATCCTAATATAACTAGCTGGACTAAACAAATACACCAATGGTACTTTTTTTGAGTTCTTTTGAACATGAGTAATTTTCAGTGGCTGTCATAATTCACTCCTGCTGAAGGTTATTGCTAAAAATTTGCAGCTAAATACTGACAAGTATAATATATGTATGTATATAGGAATTCTTGTCAAATACCATATTATGATGAACCAAATGTAAATAGCTTCAAGAAAAAAATGACTGACTGTCGCAGACCTACATATGATCTGTCTACTGTATTTATCTGCACTTGCAAATTAAATCTTGTCTAAAAAATGAGGAAGCTATTAAAATGTGTAAACGTAGCATAAAATCTAACATACAAATATCTGTGAATGATACAAATTTAAGGTGCTAATACACATCAATTTGTGTCCACATCAACTGACAGGTGCTCGTTACTAATGAAACCTGGCATAAGTCTGGGACTATCTACTGTTAAAATTTGCAAAAATCACAATTTGTCGAAAATTGCATTTTTCCTAACTATACAGACCTGAGGTCCTTTAACAATAGGAATGTAATCAGCGGCAGCTGGAACCGGTCGTAAGCTTCGAACAAGGGGGTTCGGTAGTTAACTGCTTGTCCGGCAGTCGGCGGTCCGCGCGACTGAGAGGAGAGGAGTCACTTTGCTTTAGGCCCAGGAAAAAAACAGAGTGAGGGGTGGCATGAGGTGGGACTGTGTAAAAGACCTCAGGTTTGTATAGTTAGGAAAAATACAATTTTCGACATTATGATTTGTTCCGATACGTATACAAACCCTCGGTCCTTTAACAATAGGAAGACTCACTTATTGGTGGTTGGAATCCGAGTCTTATGAGACTGGTGTTCGTCCGACCTTGGTTCCCTCCCTGGTCGTAAGAGCAGAGGGAGGGATCCTAGCCTCTGCCCAGCTGATTGGGGTGTGCACCACAGGGGATCAGTGGCTAGACCTCTGGACCAAATTTATAAGAGGGAGGCAAGCGTACCTCTTATAAAAAGCAAGCAAGAACTAGTTCCTACTTCAAGAGCAAAAATGAAGTTATGGGTTTGTCTCTTGTTGGCTTCCACTTCCCCCCCTTGAAGGGGAGTGGTGGATAAAAGCACCTATTCCTACTGAAAGGGATAGCTGGAGCTCGGTCGAGTAGCTTACCTGCATCTACTTCCTGTCCAGCGTAGTGACGACCGCGGCCCTCTGCCCACAGGTAGAGGGGGAGAAAAAGAGGAGGAAGAGAAGCCAGTCATTCTCTTTCACTCATTCATTCATGCAGTCACACAAGGATGCGATGCTGTTCTGTCCGCTCGGGTGCTGGGTAAGCTACACAACTTGTTGAGAAGCCACCACGGGTCCCAAGGAAAAGGTGCCCAAGGACCTGTGGGCAATATTCCAAAGGTAGAAGGAAGTAAAGGTGGTCTGGTTGGCCCAAACCCCTGCCTTCAGAACCTGTGCCACAGAGAAGTTCTTGCGGAACGCAAAAGTGTTGGACCAATACCTCTGACTTTGTGGGCTCTCGGATGAAGGGTATGGGTGTTGTCATTACTATCGGCATCGTACACCCTCCAGATTACCTCACGCAGCCAGAAAGAAAGTGTTCTTGGATACCTCTTTCTTGGTAACCCCGGTGCTAACGAAGAGGCGTCGACACTCAAGCCTGAAGTGTCAAGTTCTCATCAGATAGCACCGTAGCGCACTCACAGGACAAAGCAGCATCTCATCCGCATCATTATCGGTGAAGTCCTTCAGGGAGGGGATCGTGAATGACTCGAACCGGTCATCAGGGACTGAAGGATTCTGAGTCCGGGACGAAGTCGAGCGTCACAGATCCCCATCCCCTGGAATGTTAACATTGAAGGAAAGACCATGAAGTTCCCCTATTCTCTTCGCCGATGCCAGGGCCAGCAAGAAGAGGGTCTTGAGGGTCAGATCCCTGTCTGAGGACTCTCAGAAGGGCTTGAAGGGTCTTCAAGTCAAACTCCTGAGTTCCCTGGGTGGGCAAGACCTCTCGAAGCTCTTCATAAGGAGGGAGATCTTGAAGGAAGAGGAGATATCCACTCCCCGCAGTTTAAGGACTAGGGCCAGGGCGGCTCTGTAGCCTTTAATTGCAGAGACTGAGAGGAGCTTTTCTCGGCGAAGGAAGAAAAACTCGGCGAAGGAAGAAGAGGAAATCCGCTACCCGCTGAAAAGTGGCTCTGAGAGGAGAGACCCCATCTACGACACCAACCACAGAAGACGGCCCACTTTCCCTGGTATATAGCTGCAGAGGACTGTCTGAGGTGCCCAGCCATCTCTGTTGCTGCCTGATGAGAAAAGCCTCTCGCTCGCAAGAGATGGTGGATAACAGCCAGCCGTGAAGACACAAGGACCGAACCGACCGGTGGAACTGCTCTACATGTGGCTGGCACAGGAGGTTGTGCCAAGGGGGAATCTCTCTCGGTGCTTCGGCGAGGAGAGCCAGCAGGTCCGGATACTAAACGGCCTGAGGCCATTTTGGGCGCGCCACCAGAATCATCCGAAGATTCGCGGTGACCAACACCCTGCTGATCACTTTGCGAATCAGACAGAATGGGGGGAAGGCATAGACGAAGAGGTTGTCCCACGGATCTGGCACAATGGAGTAGAAAACATGAAGTTTCCTGTTGTGCCGGGTGGCGAACAGATCCACGACTGGACGCCCCCACAGGTTGAAGAGCCTTTCTGCCACGTCTGGGTGAAGGGACCACTCGGTTCCTATCACCTGATTCCAACGGCTGAGCTTGTCAGCTACTACATTCCTCTTGCCTGGAATGTAGCGTGCTGACAGCTCTACTGAGTGTGCCACGGCCCACTCGTGCACCTGCAACGTCAACTGATGCAACGGGAGGGACACTAGGCCCCCCTGCTTGTTGACGTACGCCACTACTGTGGTGTTGTCGCTCATCAACACCACTGAGTGTCCCATCAGACGGTCCTGGAATTCTTGGAGAGCGAGGAACGCTGCCTTGAGCTCCAGGACGTTGATGTAAAGGTGCTTGTCATGATGATCCTACACACCTGCAGCCAGCAACTCCTCCAGGTGTGCGGCCCATCCCTCGGTCGACGCGTCTGAAAACAGCAACATCCCGGGAGGGGGGGGGGGGGGGGGGTTGTGTGAAGAGGCACTCCTCTTACGAGGTTCCTGTCATCCAGCCACCAGGCTAGGTCCTGCCTCGCCTCCTCAGTGAGAGACACGGGGAAGTACGGTGGGTCTGTTGCCTGTGACCAACTCTCCTTTAGTCTCCACTGGAGAGACCGCAGGTGAAGACACCCGTGAGGGACTAACTTCTCGAGAGACGACAGGTGACCGATCACGACCTGCCACTGCTGAGCTGGCTGCTCCTATAGGGACAGGAACTGTCTGGCTGCCTCCCTGAACCTGCTGATCCGCGAGTCTGCGGGGACGTTTCGCCCTGCTACCGTATCGATCAGCATACCCAGGTACTTCATCCTCTGCTTGGGCTCAAGATCTGACTTCTCGAGATTCACTACGATCCCGAGATCGCCGCAGAATTCGAGGAGTCGATCCCTGTTCTGTAGCAACTGCGAGCGGGAGCCAGGACCAACCAATCGTTGAGATACCTCAGAAGACATATCCCTACCGAGTGGGCCCAAGCCAACACCAGAGTGAAGACTCGCGTGAACACCTGAACTGGTACACCGTCCCATCGAGGATGAAGCGGAGGTACTTCCTGGAGGATTGATGGATGGGTATTTGGAAATATGCATCCTTCAGGTCCACAGAAAGCATGAAGTCATTCTCCCTGATGGAATCGAGCACCGACCGTGTCGTTTCCATCGTGAACAGAGTCTGGCGAACGAATCGGTTCAAGGGAGAGAGATCTATTACCGGGCGCCAGCCCCCCGAGGACTTCTCCACCAGGAAAAGTTGACTGTAGAAGCCCGGTGACTGATCCCATACGATCTCCACAGCTCGTTTGCTCAGCATGGCTTCTACTTCCTGCCGAAGCGCCACGTCCTTGGCCGAACCAGGAACGTACGTCTGTAGATGGACCAGGTTGGAGGTGAGGGGTGGCCGAGACTCAAAGGGTAGTAAATATTCCTCCCGAAGGAAGTTTATTATCCAGGTCTCCGCTCCGTAGCGCTGCCACATTGCCCAATGGCTTGCCAGGCACCCCCCACTTCCGGCAGCAGGTGAGGGGGAATGCCATCCCTAACGTTTCCCTCCTCTCTTTGACTTCTTCCCGGCTCCTCCTCGAGAAAAGGAGGGCTGGTTACGGTCGCTCCTTACAGTTGAAGTCGAAGGCAGAGTCTTTCCTCTCGGCTTCGATGAAGCAATCGTCTTAGCTGCAGAGGAAGCGCTAGCTAAACTCTTGGGTTTAGCCGCAGTAGCTTGAGGCTGGCCAGCCGCCTTTGAGACTGCTTCGCGCCCTGGTTACTCGAGTGAGGACAGCGTCCCTACACCTCAGAACCAGGTTGGCCATCCTGGTGGGCCAGGTAGGAGATGGCCCTACCTCCAGACTGGCACAGTCTCACGAAAGCCGGGTCCCCTTTAAGGAGTGATGTTTCCCGAAGAGGCTGCGACTTTAGACACTGTGAGGGACCACAGGTCTATCCAGGAGACTGCTTGGAATGCTGCCATGGCAGTCGATTCCAACGCAAGTGCCTCTTGCTGCGAGAACCAGAGGTTCTCTGACAGCAGGTGCTGAAGAGACACCCCCGGAGTTAGCCTAGCTAGCTCCGGGTTAACCTGCTTGGGCGGCAGAGGGTCCTCCGATGGCACGTAGAATCGCCTCTGTTGCGGTAGAGGTGGGGGAAGGAGCTTGGACGACCTGCTGGATCGAAGCGAACCCTCCTGTCCGGAGACAAGAGCGTCCACCTGGCCCAGCACACTGTCGGCCAAGGCTGATCGCGGCAGACCCACCGTCGTCCTGGGTTCCTTTTTGGGTCCCCAGAACGACTCCAAACCCGATGTAGGCTTGGAAGGTGGGAGCGGCGATCCTTCACCGAGGTCGTTGTGCTGACGAATCAGTGCAATACCTCAGCGAACGACCTCTGGATCTCAGGAGTGACTGCGTCTTGCGGAGACGGACCGTCCAGCGAGAACGCCTCCCGAGACCCTCCTCCTTCCACAGGAGGAACCACAACAGACCCCTCCTGGTCTCCTCCTGCCACTTGCGCATACGATCTGGTCGGTCCTAGGACCGTGCCAGGTTCGTAGTGCCTCGTGGCGGATTGTGAGGAGCGCTGGTCCAGGCGACCGAGGGGACCACTTCCTCGCCTCGGCCCGCGGCCGGTCTAGGACTGTCGCGTCAACCCTGGGTACCGGCGGCTCGCCACGTGAGCGATCGCTGGCCTGGTGGGAGTCACCTGGGCGACTCCCACCAGTCTTCTGCTCCGTGCCTGGATCCTGGCACCGAGCGAACTCAGTTGCCTGGGTCTTGGCTGCACGGTCACCTGCGGCCCCCCTTGCAAGATGACCCAGCAGTCCCTGAACACTCTGTGTCCCCTGGAGGCCCAGCGAGTACCAGACCCGACCAAGATCGTCCCCCGTGGCATGCAAACCTGAAGAAGAAAGAGTCAGGTTAGTGGGGGGGGGGGGGGGGGGGGGGGGGGGGGGGGGGGGGGGGGGGGGGGGACAATTCCCACCCCCGAGCAAACTGAAGACCCAGAATACAACTGTACGCCGGGGTACCTTGTTCCCTCCTCTACACTCGACTGATCAAGTGAAGAGAAGGAGCGAGAAACCACCCCCGAAGGGGAAGGAGCCATACATGGGAGCTGAGATGGAGGGAGAAAAGAAAAAGACATGTCCGTAACCAAGGGAGTAACCGGAGAACCCTCCAATGACTCCTTGGCCGGCTTACGTGGTTTCTCCCTCCCTTCATAACGGCCCCAATGCTCCTCCGACCACACAACACATAAATCACAAGGCTCAGCGCATTCACTCCCTCGGCACCGAGCGCATAATTCATGAGGATGAACCTCATACATAGATTGAAAGGCCCCATACTTACGGCCCTCCACACCAGGGCACAATCTGCGGCTGATGGGGGGGTGAGGGGGTCTCTCCAGCTCTCGGGAATCCATATTCACGAGAATAACACAATAATAAAAAAATAACTAGGTACTCACGTTATATTGACACAAGCACACTAGTAATAGAGAAAGTAATTTCTTCACCAAATGAAGGAAAGAACCAAGCATACAACGAAGCAGGCAGAGCGGCGAACAACACGTCTATCACCCAGCGCGGCTGAAAGCAAAGTGACTCCTCTCCTCTCAGTCGCACGGACCGCCGACTGCCGGACAAGCAGTTAACTACCGAACCCCCTTGTTTGAAGCTTACAACCGGTTCCAGCTGCCGCTAAGTTACATTCCAATTGTTAAAAGACCGAGGGTTTGTATACGTATCGGAAAAAAATACTGTTATACTCACAATGTTTAATCTGTAACAACATTGTTGTGCATTCAAGTAATCGCACTCCAAGTCCGACAACGTAATAACCTAAACTGTGTTAAGGAATTTAAAAAAAAATTAAACAATAGTTGAGACATATGCATAAAATAGAAAAATTAAAGAAATAGACAACAATATTTCTGGTAATCTTGTTCAAACTGAAAGCCAGTATACCTTAAAAACTTATATCACAGACACAGATGGGGAAGTTTCAATTGCAGTTTTATTGAAATATATTTCTAATTAATTTTCTATTATTTTATCAGGATTTTGGAGGAGAAAGAAGTGAGCTGAACTACATCAGCCATCTGAAGTGTAGAAAAATGAAAGCTGGAAAATTTTTATTCTATGAAAAGCTAAAAGAAAGTATACCATATGTGGAAAAAATTGAGCTAGAAGGAAATAAACAAAACTAGAAAAATACCCATCAAATACTGAGGTGCCCCTGGACGGGAGAAGTTTCAAGTCAAATTCTGCAACTAAATAGTAACATTTTTCTCTGCATGAAGCTGCCAAACTGAATGACCATTCTGCCTTTGAAAGAGCACAATCTACTAGATTCCTGCTACTTACGAACAACAGCCATCAAACTCTCATGCCTAAGGTAAGTAGTATGTAGAATGAATGTAAGGTTAATAGGGGTAACCCTGGCAGGTGTGAGGTGGCGGTATCCTTGGTTAGGTTAGAACTTATCCCTCTTAAGTACCAGGACCACAGTTTTTTACCAAGGGTTACGGGACACATTTTCATGCTTATCATGTAGTTTTTTGGTCATGTTAGTGATTTATCGCATATAAACCATACATTTTCACTCTGTTTCTCCTATAATTTAGAGAAAAGTTTCTCCTATACTTAAGAGAAAATTTCACCACTCCGGTTGGTGCAATTTGCTAGTTAAAGTTTCCCCCGGGCCAAAATCATGGATTCTTATGATGGTACCTCTGACTTGTTGCTGTGGGGTAGAAAAATCATAAGTTGCTGTAGGGGTAGAATTGATTGATTGATTTATAGATTTTAGGCATACATGCCAAATGTAGGGTAGAAGAAATATAAAAGTAGTTGTAGAAAAAAACGCAAGTTAGCTTTAGTGATCAAAGAAAAATTAAAAGTGGTGGTTTGCATTACCACTAGCTTAAATGTCCAAAACTGCATAATTGATGTATGCCTGATAGGCTGCTTGCAAAATATCCTGTTTGGTAAAACCCCAGTAGAGGTGTAACGCTGTCAATGCACCTCATGCAGTGCAATGTAGGCATCACCTAAGGTTCTTTGCAGTGCTTCTCCAACCTCTAGCTGCAACTGGTTTCATTCCTTTTACTGTACCTCCATTGAAATTCTTTCCTCCATTCCTACTGTCGTCCCTCTTATAGCAAATGATTCATAATGCAACTGTGAGGTTTTCCTTGTTACACCTTCCATTACTTTTCACTGTCAGTTTCCGCTTCAGTGCTGAATGGCGTCAGTTACCCTAGTGCTTGGCAGGTGTGCCTCAAATCTATAAATCTCTCTTTGGTAAAACATTTGATATTTTTTCCTTTACTCTAATATCTGCTTTTCATGAAATTGTTTTGATCCAAAGTCTCCTTAATATGTGATATAAGAAATACACGCTAAAATCTATCGCAACTTATTGGTACCATGAGTTACCATAGCCTACTAGCCTATTACCTTGTAGGCTACCCAGCTAAATGATACTTCATAACATAAGCTGTAGCATAAGCTTTACTCTTTCACTTAGTAGTAACAATATTAGGTAACCAACAACCTGAGAGTCATTATCATAACTGGAATAGTTAATGTTCAAACTGTAGACTCGAATATTGATGGACACCGTTCAACCTACAAAACCATTACCGGTATGTAAGGCTTAGCTACGACGCCGTGTTATAGGTAGCTTAAGGACTATTTGGCTCATTGCATTTTGTCGGGTATAATTATATGCTGCTTAGGCAACGCCATACAGCCTTCAAATATGGTCGTTCACTTTTTACGTTTTTTGTTTAAATGTGGTAAATACACCGCCGCCTGACTATCCAAGCCAGCCCTACGCTCGCAGATAAGATCGTTCACCACACATTACCTGCAACACACACAACAACAATGAAAGGATACATAGTAGACCAGTAGGAATAGCAGGGCTCCCGTGTCAAAGAGAGAAAATACGTAGACAGCAGTGTCTAGCGAAGGGGATTCCTGGGCTGGTGCCGTCGGCGATGGTGTATCTTCCATGGTTGGTGTTGTTGTTGTGACGAGCTTATCTTGCGGTGCTTAGCGACCAAGAGTTTTTCTTGTTTATATTCTCCCTTTGCCGTGTAGGTCGTAGTTTAGGTCGTAGCTAATATCTAAATGTGATCGAAAATCATCATGTACATGTCATTTTTATTTCCTGCCGTAGAAGAGATAACAGCGAAATGCAGTAATACTAACTAACACGAGATAAGGAACATCTAAAACACCGCTCAAGATAAGCGGTTTGCGCTCAGTAGAGCAAAATCAATTTTGGATATCCAGGATAATGAGGAACGAAAATTTACATTTAGAAACCGACGAGAATAATTTTGATACCTAAGCCCAATTGATAAGATTATCAAATGTCAGGAAAACACTCCAAAGGTAAACTCATGCACGGTAATCTGTGGATAATTCCGATGGATATGTTCAGCACCTTTATTTGAATGACTAACGAGATATTCTGATATCTCCATGTTTCATTCTTCCTTAAACTTGTGAAACGTGACCAGGTAATAGCCTATAATTTATTTAATGTAACAACATTAATTTTTTAGGTTTTTGAAACCACGTCACGCGTCCCAAAGGATTTTCCAACCAGCAACGCAAGGT
>NC_061090.1:69861107-69928607 GCF_015104395.2 Macrobrachium nipponense | reverse complement strand
GTTCGTCATTATATTTAGCTTGTGAAGACGAGTCCTTTAACCTTGAAAACCTATGTAATAGTATGCTCTCTCTAGCTTTGATAATATTCTTCATTCCTGAGATTATTTATGTGCTTATGTATGTATGGAGAGCAAGACCAACTGTTTGTCCTCATAGGACAGACTAAACAGAAGTACCGATATATAGGGTAAGAGTATAAAGTAAAGGTTGAAATAAAAATGTCAAGTCGAATACATACACACCATACATACATACATACATACATACATACATACATACATACATACATACATACATATGGCGCTAACCACCTACAGGGGTTCCTATGACATGGAAGGAACACTAGTTAAACTATTAGATGTTTTAGAGCTGTTGTCTAGTTACTTATGAAATGTAACCAGAACTTAGCCTTATTTTTACGTCATCAACCAATACAATTTACGAATGGTTACAGCGTTTATGTTGAAATCAATAGAACCTGTGCATCATTAGTCAAGATACATACATACATACATACACACACACACACACACACACACACACACACACATATATATATATATATATATATATATATATATATATATAATATATATATATATATATATCACGTTCCTAACTTTCGTGGTTCAGTTATACATACGTACATACATACATACATACATATATTTTATATATATATATATATATATATATATATATATATATATATATATATATATATATATATATATATATATATATATATATATATATATATATATATATATATATATATATATATATATATATATATATATATATATATATATATATATATATATGTGTGTGTATGTATGTATGTATGTATGTATGTATGTATGTATGTATGTATGTTTGTATGTGTGTGTGTATCTTGACTAATGATGCACAGGTTCTATTGATTTCAACATAAACACTGTAACCATTCGTAAATTGTATTGGTTGATGACGTAAAAATAAGGCTAAGTTCTGGTTACATTTCACAAGTAACTAACTGGACAACAGCTCTAAACCATCTAATAGTTTAACTAGTGTTTCTTCCATGTCATAGGAACCCCTGTAGGTGGTCAGCGCCGTCAGTGCACCTCTCGCGGTGCACTGTTGGCATTTATTCAAAGTTCTTCGCAGCAGTGTCCTTGCAGTCCTTAGCTGCAACCCCGTTTCGTTCCTTTTACTGTACCGCCGTGCATATTCTCTTTTTTGCATCTTCCACCCTCATAGGTCTGAGCGCTTGGCCTTTTGTCTAAATTTTACATTCCATTCCATTCAATTTCCTGGGGACTTTGTTTTGAATGCTATGTAAGTTTGCGATATATCAATCATAACGTAGGTCATTCTAGTTTGACGTGTCATGCCAAACAGGGATCTGGGCACCTTGACCCCTGAGTGGGTCCTGGTTTTACCATAATGTGTTGATCAAACTTCTCAGCAGTAGTAGAAAAAAAGATTAATAAAAACTGCGGCCTTCTTCCTGTGTCATTTTGTATAGCCTCCCAAAACATTGTAGCACGTTTTCTTCTTGTTCTTCTTTATCTAGTTATAGAAAACGTTCAAGGTCATAGGACATCATCATATGGGTGCCTTTGCTAAATTAGTTGCTTTCTCGGTTTGTGGTGGCAATCAGATATCTCTTAAGTGTTAGGTATCTACGTTCTTAAACGTTAAATACGTCTATGACACAGCTTCAGAAACTCAGAAAACTATCGGTAATTGAATGTTGATTCTGGAACTTCGTCAAACTCAACGCCTCCACGACAATTTCTTGTTAATTCTCTATCTCAATTTTTTCCTCCAATATCTAGTTAATACGTATTTTGCTTATCAAGGCATCTTCTGACTTCTTTTAGTGAGGTCATTTCCTTCCAGTTGTTAAATCTGCCCCTAAAAGAATGGATTATATTGTTAAGGTAGCGTGAATTCCTCTGCTAATCTTATATAGTATCGAAGTTTTGTGTTAATTGGACCCGCACCTACATCTTTATTTGGGGACATTGCTGTTGTATGTATAGATAAGGTGATTCGTGTTTTGCCTTCCCACTGGATAAGTCTGAATCTCAGGAATTATGTTTGATCGGTGAGCTCTTTCATTCCTGATAAAGGAATAGACACTTACAAACTTCCTTTTTCGTACAGGCTTTATATGCACACACACACACACACACACACACACACACACACACACACACACACACACACACACACCACACACACACACACACACACACCAGGCCTTTTACTCGAATTATTATTGGACCCCAATTACTCGTCACTTTTGGGAAAGCGCTCGTGCGGCCATAAGGCCTGTTTCGTCTAATCCAACCACCAACTAATATTTTCTTAATAGTTTGATCAGTGAGAATCAAAATTAGCTTCTTCATATCCATAATGATCAATATTTACGTTAAATATATGATATAAGTTTCCGTCCATTCGCAGATCGATGTAAAATGTCACCTACCTTTGATATATTATATATATATATAGATATAAGTTTCCGTCCATTCGCAATCGATGTAAAATGTCACCTACCTTTGGACTATATTATATATATTTATATATATATATATATATATATATATAATTATATACTATATATATATATGTTATAATTATATATATATAATATAATTGGGGGGAAAAACTTGGGAGGCCGCGCGTTAACTTGAACGTCCGGCCAAGTGAATGTTTGAATAAGAGAGGAGACACTATGAAACTGACACTCGCCATAGAGGGGAAGAAAGCTGTGGTACTTATGGATTCTGGGGCAAACTGTAGTTTGTTGTCGGAAAATTGGTATTTAGGGAATCTAAAACCAAAAGGGGTGACATTGTATAATAGTAGTGACTACATATGTGACCTGAGTGGTAATGAAATTAATATAATAGGTCATGTCGTTGCTGATGTGGAAGTAAGTGGAATGGAACAGAATAGCTGTGTGTTCTATGTCAAGAGAGCTGAGAAAGGAAGGAATGGTTTTGGCAAGAACACTGAACAAGAGTGCCTTGTGGGTATGAATGTTTTGTCTTTGCTATTTGAAAAATGGGGAGTTACCAAAAATGTTAACGTGATGGCATCAGAGAAAGAGGGATTAAAAGCTGAATATGGTCAAGTTTTGGATTGCTGGATGAGACTAGTTGGTCAAACTATGCAGGTTTGGCAGAGGGAGGATTTAGGATATGCTAGTTGCTTAAGACAACAGAATAGAAATGTCCCGTCAGGTAGCAGGAAACTAATTAAGGTATACATTGATAGCCTAAAGGAAGTGCCAAAGGAGTATGTAGTTTTAGAGAAAGTAGCAGATGAGAGTAAAAATATGTTGCCTCCGGGTGTTCAGGTCTTGCCCAGTTTTTCTATTTGGGAATGGGGCGTTGGATATGTTTGTGTTGCTAATTGGTCTAAGGATAATGTCAGCATTGAAGCAGGCAGTATATTGGCGACGGTGCAACTTGGCATAGGGGAGTTTATGGACGATGATGATAACGAGAATACTGAAAAACTATCAGAGGAAGAACTTCAAAACCACAGACGGAAGTTGGGAGTCAATGTCGTTGAAAGTAACTTAAGTAAATCGGATTTGTTAAGACTTGATTAGATACTCTACAAACATAAGGACTGTTTTGAGCTAAATGATTCGGACATAGGTTTGATAAAGGGATGGGAACATTCCATTAGATTGTCCTGTGGGAAACCTATCAAATTACCGTATAGGAGAATAGCACCCACGTTAATCCCTGAGGCCAAACAGTTGCTTGATGACTTAAAGAAACGGGGTGTAATTGAAGAAAGTGCAAGTCCTTATGCAACACCTATAGTCCTTGTGAGGCTTAAGGTTGTGCATTGATTATAGGAAATTGAATGAAAAAACTTTAAAGGATGCATTTCCTCTCCCTAGAGTAGTGGAGTGTCTGGATTCATTGGAAGGGGCCAAATACTTTTACACTTTTGACCTTGCGCAAGGCTATCACCAAGTTTTGTCAAGGAAAGAAGATAGAGAGAAAACGGCATTTTCTGTACCATGGGGACACTTTTTGTATCGCAGGTGTCCAATGGGTCTGACAAACAGCCCAGCAACCTTTCAACGATGCATGGAGAATATTTTGGGGGATATGTTTTTTGAATTTCTAGTAATTTATTTGGATGATATATTATTTTCGAAGACCATTGACGAACATTTATCAAGATTGGAGGTATTGCTGGAGCGCATAAAGTCATATGGGATGAAATTATAGCCAAAGAAATGTCATTTTTTGCAGACGTGTAAGTCACCTAGGATTTAGCATTAGTAACCAAGGAATAGGACCTGAGCTAAGTAAGATTGAAGCAGTGAAGAACTGGAAGAGGCCAGAAACTATTAAGGAAGTGCGAGCTTTTCTGGGATTTGCAACATTTTATAGAAGATTTATTAAAAATTTTGCCATAATTGCCAAGCCCCTCAATGAATTATTGAAAGGAGAAAAGAAGAAATCCAGTCAAAGTATTAATGATAAATGTACAGAAGATGCGGAAATGGCCTTCCAGACATTGATAGAAAAATTGATAGCTGCCCCAGTACTGAAAGGGATAGAGTTTGGAAAAGCGTGTACGTTAGAAATAGACGCTAGTTACGATGGACTTGGTGCTGTTTTGTCCCAATATAAGGAGGATAAGCTGATCCTGTAGCTTATGCTAGTAGATCACTGAAACCACACGAAAGAAACATGAAGAACTATAGTTCAAGGAAACTAGAATTGTGTGCTTTGAAGTGGGCTGTTACTGAAAAATTTAAAAATTATCTTATTGGCACAAAGTGCATAGTGTATACTGACAATGCCCCTTTGAGCAATCTCAGCACAGCAAAACGTGATCACACAGAACAAAAATGGGTGGCAGATTTATCGGTATTTGACATTGAAATTAAATTCAGACCAGGAAAACAAAATGTGAAAGCCGACAATCTGTCACGCAAGCCTAGAGAGGAGATGGTGATGAATGAAGACGAAGAAGTATGGGTAGCTCCTCATGAGGACGCAATTTTTTTGTGTGCCATAAGTAGACATCAGATTTTAGAGTGGGAGGACGTTGTTAATAAACAGAAAGCTTGTCCAGTTTTAAAGATTGTAAGGAAATGGCTAGAAGGAGAAAATATTGAGTTAGAAAACATTAATTTTAAACCCGAATTAGTTACGTGGAAAAAGGATAATGAAAGTCTTGTGATAAGAAATGATATTCTTTATAAGACTCATATGGATCAATTAGGTAATATGATTTATAGATTAGCCGTTCCTGTTCTTTTAAGAAGTAAGTGTTTAGTCGAAACTCATGATAAACTAGGGCATCAGGGTATTGATAGAACTTACAAATTACTGAACTCTAGTGTTTATTGGCCCAACATGAGGGGATTTGTAACGGAATTCATTAGAAATTGTGAAACTTGTTTAAGGGCAAAAGATGAAATTCCATTTAGAAATACCATTCCTGTTCATGTGGAAACTTCTCAGCGCATGGAAATTGTAGCGATAGATTTTTGTTCAGTGGAAAGATCAACCTCTGGAAAGGAGCATATTTTAGTTTCAAGTGACCTGTTTAGCAAATACGTGTGGGCATATCCAACGAAGGATCAGAAAGCGACAACAGTGGCTAAAATTTTGGTGGAAAAGCTCTTTTATAAAGATGGAATTCCTCAGCAGCTTCATACTGACCAGAGGAGAAATTTCGAAAGCGCTCTAATTAAGGAAATCTATAAAGGATTTAATGTAAAGAAATCACGCACTTCTCCAAATCACCCTGAAGGAAATGGTCAGGTGGAAAGAATGAATAGAACTGTACGGTCTACTTAGAAGTTTGGAGGAGGAGAAGAGGAACAAATGGCCATTGTATTTGCAGAGTTTAGTATTTGCGTATAACTTAACACCTCATTCTGTGACAGAGTTTTCTCCATATTTCTTGTTGTCCGGGAGGGAACCTTGTATTTCGATCGAGAGTTGGGGGTATCTGGAAGACATTTACAAATTTCAAGACGGAGACTGGTTACGTCAGCAATGCAAAATGCAAAAAGAAGTTTGGGATTTGGTTAGAAGGAACACAATAAAAAAACTGGGTATCAAAAGCAAAGCCTATGTTAGCAAAGTCCAGAGAAAGTGATTTGGAGGTAGGACAAAAGGTTTTATTACGAGAAAATAGATTAATGGGAAGAGAGAAACTAGGAGACAAATTCGGTAAAAGAAAGTGGGTAATTGAAGAAGTACTTAACAGGGACTGTGGTTTGTATAGAATTAGGCCTGAAGGAAGTGATGCTAAGGTTATCCATCGAAGGAATATTAAACCGTTCGCTGGGATAGAAAGGAATGAGGGGGAAGAAAATATTGGTGACTTAGATACGGAAATTAATGATAATTTAGAAACTGCTGACATGGATGACAGTAGCTTAGAAATGCCTGATATGGAAGAAGTTTTAACCAGGTTCGGGTTTGATTTTAGCAACCATGGTAATAGTGAACCTAAAGAAGGTGTTGATGAAGAGGTTGAACAAGAGCAGGGAGTAACAATTAATGCACCAGTACTGAGAAGATCAGAGAGGATACGAAACAGGCAGCGATCAGAGTTGTAAATTTGCCTTTCTTTGTCGGAAAACAGGTAATGGTAGTGTGAGAAGATGGAAGTGTGTATTGTGTGTACGATGAGGGCATCGTAAAACTAGGGGGGTTGTATGTATGTATGTATGTATTATATATATATATATATAATATATATATATATATATATATATATATATATATATATATATATATAGCAATCCAAGGAAGATACAACTCACAGCAACATTTTTTCTGTCTTTTTATTGCACATGTAAACAAAAACCTTCAACCCTACAAGCAGAAACAAATGCTCAAATGTATGTTCTCCGCCAAGTGTCTTTTATCTTTCACAGCACTAGTTACCAAATAACAACCGTTTATGAGACAGCAAATGAGGACGAACTGCCTTCACGGACCTGTTAACGGGAGGAACTACCCATTCACTGGTTAGATGACGGTCCTGAAATCTACGAGACTTTGAGTATGCTCACTCTACAGCTACTGTACACGTAGGCTTACATATGCGCTGACCATACTCTGTAACATAGCTGGTATATGTTATTTATCTGTTAATTGTTTGTTACTGTAACGTAACTAATCTTGTTTATTTGTCCGTTAGTTGTTTGTTACTGTAACGTAACTAATGTTATTTGTTTGTCTGCTAATTGTGTTTCCGAATATATTGGTTATTGGTAATATTGTCTGATTGAGCATTTGTTACTGCTTGTAGGGTTGAAGGTTTTTGTTTACATGTGCAATAAGAAGACAGAAGAAATGTTGCTGTGAGTTGTATCTTCCTGGATTGATTATATATATATATCTATATATATATATATAATATATCTATATATATATATAATATATATAATACAGACATACATACATACAATTAATTATAATAATATATATATATATATATATAATATATATATATATATATATATCATACCGTTTGCATTATTGATTATCTTAATCAAATTATAGGCAAGTAGAAAGTTACCGTCGTTGTGTTTAGATTGAAATAAACTGAGAACGGCTTCTCCCTCCTCTCCCCTTCCCCCCGCAGACAAGAAAGAAATAAGAAAATGGAAGTAGTACAAATCAAGGTTCGATCGAACAATTTTCCAGTTATATTCTCTTTTAAAGATCACCCTCGCGTGATGCAGATTTCCTTTCCGGAGTGACGGAAAACCTTGAAAAGTTCGGCTCGTAAAAAAAAAAAAAAAAGGAAAACGCATTCGATATTTCTTTTTTATATATTTTTCTTTTCTTTTTACTCTCTCGACCCAGAAGACATTTATCCTCAGGTTATAGCCATCGTTTCGTGCTTCGAGTCGCGATCTGGCTTCTTGTTCGTTACGCCCGAGAAGAAGAAGAAGAAGAAGAAGAAGAAGAAGAAGAAGAAGAAGGAAGAGAAGTAGAAGAAGAAGAAGGAAGAGAAGTAGAAGAAGAAGAAGAAGAAGGGAGAGGAGGAGGAGGAGACGAAGAAGAAGAGGAGGAGAAGAAGAAGAAGAAGAAGAAGAAGAAGAAGGAAGAGAAGTAGAAGAAGAAGAAGAAGAAGGAAGAGGAGGAGGAGAAGACGAAGAAGAAGAAGAAGAAGAAGAAGAAGAAGAAGAAGAAGAAGAAGGAGAAGGAAGAGGAGGAAGAGAAGACGAAGAAGAAGAAGAAGAAGAATAAGAAGAAGAAGGAAGAGGAGGAGAAGAAGAAGAAGTAGAAGAAGAAGAAGAAAAGTCAGTTTTGCTGCTTCGTTGTTGTTGTATTCTCTTGCTGGGTCTCTGCGAAGTCATTTATTGAGACTCTTTCCAGTTTTATGATATGGATCGTAAACAATACTGCCCATCAAGGGGGCGGAGAGAAGAGGTTTTGGCGGAAATTTAAAAAAAGGGGGGAAAGTCAGTATGTTTTGAACTTCGTTTTAGTTATCCATTTAAATTTAGTCCTCTTTTTTTTTTTTTTTTTTTTTTTTTTTTTTTTCCCTACTTCAGTTTTCGTTGGTGATTGCGTTTCTTATCATTTTTTTAAATGCAGAAAAGCGAATTTATGTTCATTCAGCAATTTTCCGATTATTTCTGTTTAAATATCTCGGTGTAGGATCATTTAATGTGCTTGAGAATACTTCGTCTGTTCGTGAATGTGCGGACCTATGTACCTTTCCCGTAGGTGGGTATAGTGCTGTCAGTGCACTTCATGCGGTGTACTGTAGGCATTACTAAAGATTCTTTGCAGTTTTACTGTGCCTCTGTTCGTATTCGCTTCCATCATACTTTCCACCCTCTCCCAACAATTGTTCCATAGTGCAACTGCTTTGAGGTTTTCCTTCTGTTACTCCTTTCTAACCTTTTTACTGTCAACTGCCGTTTTAGCGCTGGATGATCTTACAGTTCCTGTAGCTCTTGGACTTTAGCCTAAATCCCACATTCTATTCTATTCATTGAATTTTCATTCTGCGCGCTTTATTGGAGTCAGTGGTGAGAGGAAGTCTAAAATTAGAATCAGATATCCACAAACAATTTCTGTTCCACAGAGACATAAACAGGTAGATACACATGCGTTTCATGGTACTGCTATCAGTTATTATTGGTACTGATTTGTCTGTCAAATTAACCTGGCCTTTTTACAATATTTTTTATCATAAATAATGATGGATTAGAACCTTTTCCATTGCTAAATTGTTCGACTTAAACGTGAGATACAAAAAAATTATTATTATTATTATTATTATTATTATTATTATTATTATTATTATTATTATTATTATTATTATTATTGGATTTTTTCGTCCCTTCCAAAATTACTTTAAAATATCAGCGTATGACAAGCTGACCCTTAGGATACGGGTCAAACTTAGTTGATTAACCGTAGTATTTCTTCCTCGGCATAAACATTAGCTACTTTAAAATTTATTTTCCTTGTTTACATAAGTTTTTTTTTCAAAGATGGATTATTCAGGCATAAAGGTTTAACAAATAGCTTTAAGATTATAATTTATCGTAAGGTGGAATTTCAGACATCACTGAGCAAATGGACACCAACTAACGCAAATATGTTGTCAAACACACATTCATACGCAAAACGCAAAATGAAACGACAGCTTTAGCAGATTTCCCTTGCACTAACAAAACCATATAGGCTTCAGAATTCCCTTCCAACTTCCGTTTTCCTTGTTTCGTAACATCGTAGAAGATGCAGATCTGTAGCTCTTTCAGCTAACGTTAAGATCAACCTCAGGTTCGTTTCTTATAACCTTCCGTATTTCAAGAGGCGACTATCGTTTCCTTCAGATATAGGAACCACTCATTTCTCTTTCCTCCTCTTTCTCGTGTTTCCTTCGAGCCTGGGCTAGATAGGGGTTTCAGGATACAAGATATTCGTGCCATGCGCTAAAAAGGACAAGTGGTCCACCTCATTTAAATAACCTTACTTCTTCTGACTTTAACTTCATATAAAAGTGAATAAGAGTCACGGTTTATCTTTAAGAAAATGAGTAAAAGTCATGATTTTACAAAAGGTGAATGAGTCACTATTTTTTGATAATAAAATTAGTAGACGTTATAATATTTCCTCAACAAAATGAACAAAAGTCACGGATTTTGTTTTGACATAAATGGAGAAAAGCCATGAATTTAGTTTTCACGTGGAAGTTGGCAAAAGTTACGAAGTTTTTCACACGCAGAACAGCATAAAAGTCACGAATTTAATTTTTATTTAAAACTGGAGTACAATCAGGAATTTTTTGTTTTTCACATAACATTGGATAAAAGTCAGTTTTTATTTTCTGCATAACGATGGATAAAAGTACGCTTTCTTTTTATCTAACAACAGACGCAAGCCAGTTTGTTCTAATCGCTTGGAGAACATTCTCTCTCTCTCTCTCTCTCTCACTCTCTGTCTGTCCTCCTGTCTGTCTGTCTGTCTCTTCAGAACTTTTTTTTTTTAATTGTGAAAAGGATATTTTCTGTTCGTTTCGAAAATATCCTCTCTCTCTCTCTCTCTCTCTCTCTCTCTCTCTCTCTCTCTCTCTCTCTCTCTCTCTCTCTCTCTCCTTGTCTTCAGAACTTTTTTATAGTGAAAAGGATAATTTGTAATCGTTTAGAAAATATTCTCTCTCTCTCTCTCTCTCTCTCTCTCTCTCTCTCTCTCTCTCTCTCTCTCTCTCTCTCTCTCCTTGGCTTCAGAACTTTTTTTTATAGTGAAAAGGATAATTTGTAATCGTAGAAATATATTCTCTCTCTCTCTCTCTCTCTCTATCACCTTTTCTCAGAACAACTTTTTTGTAGTGTAAGGATAATTGTTATCGTTTTAAGAAAAATTTAGAAAATTCTCTCTCTCTCATCTCTCTCTCTCTCTCTCTCTCTCTCTCTCTCTCTCTCCTTTTCTTCAGAACTTTTTTTGTAGTGTAAAGGATAATTTGTAATCGTTTAGAAAATATTCTCTCTCTCTCTCTCTCTCTCTCCAGATATATATATATATATATATATATATATATATATATATATATAATATATATATAAAGTTAGAGGGAGAAGGATTTAGACTCAATTTGATTGAAAACCTCAGGATATCGTCGCCAAGGATGAAACTAAAAACGAACGTAGATCTAAAGAGAAAACTGACAAAAGGAAGACGAAGAAGAATATTGATGAAAGAGAGGCGAAGGCCGCTTGGACTGGCCGGTGAATGTTTTAATTAATGGGACACTCCGTGCTTGGACGCTCCCGTGATTCAAAACTTGTTTTGAAAGGGTTTTCCTTTTATATTTTCTCCACTGGAAATATTCTTTGAAATTGTGTTGATTTTTCACTGTCTTGATCTGACTCGAAACCTGTTCTGTCGCACTTGAAAGAGTTTTTATTTTATATTTTCTCCCGTAGAAATATTTAACGAAATTTTGTTGATTTTTCACTGTCTTGATCTGATTCAAAACCTCTTTTGCCGTAATTAAAAGCATTTTTGTTGAATTTTTTCTCACACGTAGAAATATTCTATGAAATTATTTTGATTTTTCACTTTCTTGATCTGATTCAAAACGTGTTTTGTCTAAATAAAAACTTTTTTTATTTTAATATTTTCTCCCATAGAAATATTCTATGAAAGTCTCGTTTTATCTCTTCCTTTTGTCACACTGAAAAGCATTTTTATTTTGTATTGTCTCCCGTAGAAATATTCTGTGAAGGTCTTGTTTTATCTCTTTGTTTTGTCGCACTGAAAAGCGCTTTTATTTTATATTTTCTCCCGTAGAAACATTCTATGATTGTTGTGTTCTCTTTCTTGATCTGTATTAAGAAATTAGAGATTTATCAAGTTCTAGCTTGACTTTGGGAGATTTCCATTATTTAAACGGGAAAGTTACAGGGAAAAAGGAAAGCTATTGAATACAAAATACATAGAATGTTGAAGTTTGTCTTACTGTAGTTTTGGAGAGAGAGAGAGAGAGAGAGAGAGAGAGAGAGAGAGAGAGAGAGAGAGAGAGAGCTGACTTTCTGGTCGGCGGATGTGATCCTGAATAGGTAATCAAATCTCCTGAATAAATGCTACGTATGACGTCACTCTTCTCCCTGTCCTTAGAAAATCCCTTTCAGTTGAAAGTTGCTCTATTTCTTCACTTAGAGGCAGAGAAAGTTTTTTTTTTATTGATTTATTAATTTCTCTTAGATTCAGTGTGAATTTGAGAATACATAAAAATAAACTACGAAAGTACTTGCTCCAAGTTCCCCAGTTTTCACTCACCCTTGTACCGTGGATTTAAGGATCCATACACATATACATACACACTTACATATATTTATTCACACACATACACACACACACACACACACACACACACACACACACACACACACATATATATATATATATATATATATATATATATATATATATATATATATATATAAATATATACATATTGTATGCATACACACACACACACACACACACCATTGCAACAGTACAGAATACATGCTGATATATTCATTTCATTTTAGTCATGCCTCAATAATTATCGGTATGAGTTGGTACCTCGGCCGAAAATCAATCTTCCTCCTTTTGGGGATTTGATTCGCCGACCAGCCATTGGAATAACAGGTTGAGTGGAGAAAGCGTTGGCTTGGTATATCACTTGCCAGTGGTTCGTACTCTCAATAGCGCCTCAGTGGTGTGGTCGGTATGGTATTGGCGTTCCATCTCGGTGGCTGCGAGTTCGATTCTCGGGCATTCTACTGAGGAGTGAGAGATGTGTATTTCTGGTGATAGAAGTTCACTCTCGACGTGGTTTGGAAGTCACGTAAAGCCATTGGTCCCGTTGCTGAATAACCACTGGTTCCATGCGACGTCAAAACACCATACAAACAAACAGACAAACTCATACTCCCAATGAACTGATTATTGTTAGAATTGTGATATTATAATTCGGCTTTCTTATCATAAAAAATGAAACCTAAACGTCAGTATCTCCCACTTATAAAAATCAGTAACAAAATAAACAAGGCGTGACCCGACCTGCAGCTTACCTGGGACGCGGGCAAGATTTTCCATGACGCATAAGCTGCAAACATTATATTTCTAACTTAACGTGAAGTGGTGTTCGTAATTAATACTTATAATTATTACTACTCATACTAACAACAATGATGAAATAAAAGGGACATGAAGTAAACACACTTATATATTTTGTTATAAGTGGAATCACAAAATAATTGAATAGAAATATAGCCTCTAAATTCAGTACATTAAATGAATAAAAAAAAAAAAAGATAAAATCTTCGGACAATTAGCCCGTTGTTTCACCAAGAAAATGAAAAAAAATACGATATATCTTATCAGAAATAATTTTTCTGTACTGTTTAAGATGCATATTATTCATTTTTTTTACATTTTCATTCTAATAAACAAATCATAAATACCTTATCCTAAAATTTCTGTATATTGATATTTTACGTTTTTATTCTAATAAACAAACCATAAATACCTCATCCTAAAATTGCTGTATATTCATATTTTACATTTTTATTCTAATAAACCAATAAATATTCTATCCTAAAATTTTTATCTATAACTCGACGCGAAACACTTTTCAGACCTTTTTATAGACCTTTCCTATCCCCCAAACAACAACAACAACAACAACAACAACAAAGTAGTCTGTCGGCTTACTCCCAAAGTAAGCAAAAAAAACAAACAATCAAACAAACAAACAAAGAGACAAAAGAGAGAAGTTTCTACCAGTGGTTGATTTAGAATTGTATGAATATATATTTCGACTTTCTTAATATAAAAAGAAACCTAGCTATCAGTCACCCCCTCTTAAATAAGCTGATACAAAATTCAAGCAAAGAAACAAAAGAGAGAACTTTTTTGTTTATTTTTAGAAAACACCCATCCAATAAAAGCAAAGGAACAAAAGAGAGAACTTTTAATTTTTTTGTTTTTAGAAAACACTCATCCAATAAAAGCAAAGAAACAAAATAGAGAACTTTTAGTTTTTATTTATTTTTAGAAAAAAAATCCATCCAATAAAAGCAAAGAAACAAAGAGAGAACTTTTAGTTTTTATTTATTTTTAGAAAACTTCCATCCAATAAAAGCAAAGAAAAAAAAAGAGAACTTTTAGTTTTTATTATTTCTAGAAAAAAAATCCATCCAATAAAAGCAAAGAAACAAAGAGAGAACATTTAGTTTTTATTTATTTTTAGAAAACACCCATCCAATAAAAGCAACGAAACAAAAGAGAGAACTTTTAGTTTTTATTTATTTTTAGAAAAAAATCCTTCCATTAAAAGCAAAGAAACGAAAGAGAAAACTTTTATTTTTTATTTATCTTTAGAAAACGCCCATCCAGCTCAAATGTCGTGTCCGTTCTCTGGTACTAAATTTAGTCATATTATGTATTTCTACGGTCTCCCTCTTCCTGAGCCGCTCCTGTTTTCTTTTTGCAAAAAAGGAAGGATTTGCACAATTTCTGCTGGGGGAATTCCAGATGTCTGTATAACAATATGGCGAAAATAAAGAAATAAAGATTGCAGGGCAGAGAGAGAGAGAGAGAGAGAGAGAGAGAGAGAGAGAGAGAGAGAGAGAGAGAGAGAGAAGTAGGTTGGAGTGGAAGGAAAGAGGATCTTCTGACGTAGGGAATATAAAAGAAAAGTAAATATATAAGGTTGTACAGGCATGTCCTCTCAAAAGCAAATGAGGAAATTACACGAGAGAAGAGAGAGAGTTTATTTTGGCAGATAAAGATACAGAGGTAGATGTAACAGGTTGTATAATGCACACAAAGACCTCTATTGTCAGGAGAGAGAGAGAGAGAGAGAGAGAGAGAGAGAGAGAGAGAGAATGATTTCACCCTCAGTGAGGTGAGGCTTACATTAAGGTTCTCTAATTCTGACTAAGTACTGGCACTCAGGCTCTCTCTCTCTCTCTCTCTCTCTCTCTCTCTCTCTCTCTCTCTCTCTCTCTCTCTCTCTCTCTCCACCCTTGGCTGCAACGCAACGCACAACAGTAAATTAACATTTAGGTAACCAGTTCACTACTTAGTTCAACAGATTCATGCTTGATTTTTAGGGGGCGTGGCCCTATCGTCCATCCACGTACCTTTCGCGATCGAACGCTGGTTATTCAGTCTTTGATTGGTTGCACTATTTTTTTGCGCTGCGAGAGAGAGAGAGAGAGAGAGAGAGAGAGAGAGAAATAAGATTCCAATGGACGTTATCAGTAATGGTTAAATTTGGTCGTGTCACAGTTAATACTAAGAAACTTTACAAAGCGAAATAATCAGAAAATTAGTCTGCATCCAACCAACAGTAGTGAATAGGCATGAAATTAAATTCTTTTTAGCCAACTTGAATAGTTTGTTAACCCTATAATACGTGAATAACTTTTGGCATTAAATTTAGAATCGCATAGGTGGGTAGTGCCGTTCGTGTACCACATGCGGTGCGCGGTAGGCATTACTTAAGGTTCTTAGCAGCGTCCCTTCGGCCCCTGGCTGCAACCGCCTTCATTCTTTGTACTGTACCTCTTTTCATATTCTCTTTCTTCTTTCTGAGTTTCCACTCTCTCCTAACAGTTTTTCATGGTGCAACTGCAAAGTTTTCCTCCTGTTATTCCTAAAAAACATTTTTACCCTTAGTTTCTTCAGCTATGAATGACCCCATAGTCCCAGTGCTTGGCCTTTGGCCTAAATTTTTCATTCATTTCCGTTAGATTTAGAAATTCTCTTCAGAATGTTGGCCCTGCCCAGGCTTGTCTGTCACACTACCTAGTCGTATCACATTCAGTTTATGACTTAGTGATTCAAAATGTTTAAAATGTTAGCTTACTTATGGCATATAATCAAACATCCCCTGCTCTGAATGTCCTATTCATCTGATGAATCAGTAATTGGTAGTTTCGGATTTGTAACTCACGTTTGTGATGTTATATCGGATATTCCTTGGTCTGAATATCGTATGTATTTAATGAATCTGTGATTCAGATTATCTCTGTAACCTGAGTGTTTTATTCATATCATAATTAACAAGCCTCAGTCGTGATTTACATAAGCGCATACACAAAGTAACAATGGGTTTAAAATCAGTGGCCTTTAAAGGCATGAAGGTTAGAGAAAACCATTTGAAACCAAACATGGAATTAATATATTAAAATTTTTCGTTGTTCTTCATAACACTGTAGCAGTCGTAATACACCCAACACTCACTTGTAAGTTTACGAGTCTGTTTGAAGGAAACGTTATAAATAGAGGAAAAATAAGTGTAAATTGTAAATACAAATTAGACCATGATAGTGGGATAGGAAATGAAATAGACGAGAGGAAGAGTGAGGAAATAACGATCAAGCATAGGTAAACTGATGGATAGATAATTAATCACAAATAGACGCAACCTCTCGAAGTAAAGGAAAATAAAAAAAAAATTGTTGTCGGACTTCGAAGCCAAAGGGAACAAATTATATTGACTTTCGCTACACTATCGCCCACAGATGTTCCAATTAAGCTGCTGTTTTGGGATTTCCTTCTATCAGGTTTCATGGATCCGGGAACTTTTATTTTGGGGAATGTTGGGACTTATTTATTATTGGTTCATTTGCGAATGTTCTCTTTCTCTCTCGTTCATTTTTGAGTGTTCCTCTCTCTCTCTCTCTCTCTTCTCTTCTCTTCTCTTTTTTTCTGTCCATTTTTGAGTGCTCCTCTCTCTCTCTCTCTCTCTCTCTCTCTCTCTCTCTCTCTCTCTCTCTCTTGTGAGTATCCCTCCTCTCTCTCTCTCTCTCTCTCTCTCTCTCTCTCTCTCTCTCTCTCTCTCTCTCTCGAGTAGTGCCATTTTGCTTGGTGAGACGTACCTGTGCACAGTCTGATTAATCAACCAATATCACGCGTTTAACATACGACTAGAAAACAAAATATATCTAGAAGTGTTTGTGAACTGTCGGTGATAAGATTAGTGTGAAAATAGTAGGATAGAGCGTGTACTAAGTTAGTTTATCGAGTGAAATATTGTAAATCAGTTCAGGATGACAGTAAGCTCCAACTGTGGAAGAAGATGGCGAAATCTTGCTTGTCTAGCAGACATGCAATATGATGAGTTACCAAGGAAAGGAGCTGTCATTTCTCATCTATGAGATCAGTAACAGCCCAAATAAAAAAGATACAAAAGTATTCACAGAGATATTAGAAGGATATGATCCTTCAAACTGGAATAAATCATCAGAAAACATCATGAAATTAATTGAAGGAGTTACAAATAAAATTCAAGTGGTCAAGAGACTTATAAAGAAAATTTACATCAATCAACATATTTTGACAAAGAAAATGAATAAGGTGAACATTGTGAATATACAAATTGATGGAATAGGAAAAAGAATGCCAAAAGCATGCAAACTGTGTAAGGTGTGATATAGCATAGTCAATCCACAAAACCTGATTAGAAAATGTTCTGTATGCAACATTCCCATGCATCCCCAATGTACTGAAGTCATGCAAACTATGAGAAAGGATACCAGAGTATTTTGCTTAACATGTCTCTCATGGATAGACAATGTTATTAAATCAAGACTTAATGTGCAAATAGTAGAGGATGAAGAAGAAGAGGAAGAGGAAGAAGAGGAAAACGGAAGAGAAGAAAACAAAACTGAAATGACAGAAAAAAAATAATGAAAACAAAGAGCAAGACAAGAGTATGGATGCAGAGATACTCATAGATACTACATATGAGGCAATCAAGCAGCATACATACGAAGAAATAAATTACGACATGACAACACAAAATAAAATCCAGAAGAGGCTTTACCCAGATCTGCATACTGATAGGAAAAAGATAGAAAAAATAGAAAAGAAAGACAAAGTCTGCACCCTTCTGAAAAGAGGGAATTGCAGATTCGGTGAAAGATGTTACTACAAACATCCCAAGGTATGTTACAATTATGAAATCTATGGTAAATGTGCATACCTAGACGGATATGAGGATGAATGCAGAGATCAACATCCAAAAATATGCAAAAAACTAAAAGAAGGAAAAGGATGTAAGTTCAACAAAAAATTTAAATATATGTACCCTGTAGCCATGAATCAAAATCAATTAAATAATCAATTAAATATTAAAATCCAAAATAGAAAAGAAACAAATAAAGAGAGGAACAAAGAATATGAGATGAAGGAAAAAACAAGCCATCACCACGCTATGGAGTGTCAGCATATAATTTGCAAGCATCAGCTCCAAGATACAGCTCAAGAGACAAATACTGTATATACGATGCTAGGGGATGGTGCAGGTACGGAGAAAATTGCAGATTCATACACAAAATGAATAATTATGACGAAGGAAGATCAAATATATTGGAAAAGTTGGATTTTTTAATGTTAGAATTTCTGGAAATGAAGAAAAGAACAACATACCAGAACAGGAAAGAGACATGGGAAAATCCTTATTATTACCCATATTAAATGGAGGAGATAACACTCAAACCGTCATAGAGACTGGTAATGATGATCAAATAAAAGGGTTTCAAACTTATAGATCAGATAGAAAAAATAGGAATCAAGGGGAACTGTGATATATGGGAAAGCCATAAAAGAAGGAAAAATATATGAGAAATATAGTAACTCAGAATGTGAACTAATAGTGATAGAATTTGAATCTGAAAAATTAATGATCATCACAGTAATATATAGACCCCCAAATACTAAAGAGTTTGACACAATAATAGAAAATTTGGATGATATATGTAGAAATCACAAGGACTGGAATATTTTCCTATCCGGAGACTTTAACTTTCCTTTCATAGATTGTAAAGAATGAATAGGAGATTGTGGTTGTATTTATACATATAAAAAAGAGAGTAATAGTAGTGCAGAAGATAAGAGACAATTCGGAAAGCTATTAGATATGCTACTAGAATACAACATTCAACAAATGAATCACCTGCCAACAAGAAAGGAAAATACTTTAGACCTAGTATTTGTGAACGAGGTGAATTATGTTAAAGAAATAATAGTTTATAATGCGAGTATTTCAGACCATAATGTCATAGAACTAACAGTCCATTCCAGAGCAAGTGAAAACAGAGATAAGCAAGAGATGAAAAAGTGGGAAGGATATGGAAAATACAATTTCTACAGTAAAAGTATAAAACGGTCAGAAATAAATGAAGAATTAAACAAAGATTGGGGTAACATTTTCGTAAGTGATGATATACAGGTAAATACAGAGATATTATATAAAATATTAGAAAATAGTGGATAAATATATACCGAGGAAGAAAAGTAAACATCAGTCATGCATCCAAGAGACAGAAGGATCTTGTTCCAGAAAACCAGAAAGTGGAAAAAAGGTCTTGCAAAAGAAAGAAATGCATGGAAAGTGATGGAACTGAAAAGTAAGATAGAAAATGCAGAACAAAAGATTATACAATCAAAAGAAAATGAAAAATGGGACTTGGAAGAAAAAACCCTAGTAAATATCAAGCAAAACCCCAAACTATTGTACTCATATGCGAAAAAGGTGAATAAAAGATGAATAGAAATAGCCCCTCTAAGAATTGAAGGGAGATTAACGAATGAAAAAAAGGAAATATGCAACATATTGGCAGAATGATATAAGAGAGAATTCACCCCTAGAATTGATAATGAAGATAATGATACAGAAAGAAGGGATGAAAATAGTGAATATTTATCAGACATAGATATTAATGAAGCCGATGTTGTGCAGGCTATTAATGAAATTAAAAATGGAGCAGCAACAGGGGCACCATCAGGCCCTGCTTTCTTTTGTTAAAGAAAGTAGTTAATTCTATTGCAAAGCCTCTTGCAATATTATTAAGGCAAAGTGTAGATGCAGGCAAGATTTATGATGAGCACAAATTAGCATATATTACCCCTACTTTCAAAAGTGGATCAAGACTAGAGGCAAGTAATTATAGGCCTGGGAGTCTAACATCACATATTATGAAAGTGTATGAAAGGGTAATGAAGAAAAATATTATGAAACATTTAATAAAGAATGATTTGTTTTATATAGGACAACATGATTTTGTACCCGGAAAAAGTACACAAACCCAACTGTTAGTCCACCGTGAGAACATATACAAAAATATGAAAAAAGGAAAAGAAACAGATGTGGTTTATCTAGACTTTGCAAAAACTTTTGACAAGGTAGATCATAATATGTTAGCGAAGAAAGTTAGAAAACATAATATAGTGGACAAAGTAGGGAGATGGTTAAAATAATTTTTACACAATAGAAAACAGATAGTTATTGCAAACGATGAGAAATCGGATGAAGCTAAGGTAATATCCGGTGTGCCACAAGGTACGGTGCTAGCTGCATTGCTGTTTGTTATTATGATTGCAGACATAGACAGTAATGTTAAGGAATCGGTAGTGAGTAGTTTCGCCGATGACACAAGAATAAGTAGAGAAATTACTTGTGATGAAGATAGGAATGCGTTACAAAGAGACCTTAATAAAGTATATGAATGGGCAGAGGTAAATAGGATGGTATTTAACTCAGATAAATTTGAATCAATAAATTATGGAGATAGAGAAGGAAAGCTATATGCATATAGGGGACCTAATAATGAGAATCACAAATAAGGAAGCAGTTAAAGACCTTGGTGTGATGTTGAATAGGAACATGTTATGCAATGATCAAATAGCAATTCTATTGGCAAAATGTAAAGCAAAAATGGGAATGTTGTTACGGCACTTCAAAACAAGAAAAACTGAACACATGACTATGCTTTATAAAACGTATGTTCGTAGTCCACTTAAATATTGCAATATGATATGGTCCCCACACTATCAAAAGGATGTTGCACAAATAGAGAGTGTACAAAGGTCCTTTACAGCTAGAATAGAAGAAGTTAGGGATCTTGACTACTGGGAAAGACTAAAATTTTTAAAATTATATAGTCCAGAAAGGAGAAGAGAACGCTACATGATAATTCAGGCATGGAAACAGATAGAAGGAATTGCCGAAAACATCAAGGAGCTAATAATATCAAAAAGAGCAAACAGAGGTAGATTAATAGTGCCCAAAACTATACCAGGAAAAATAAGGGAGGCACACAGGACATTAATCCACTACGCACCAGCATCGACAGTGCAGTGTCTATTCAGTGCGTTGCCAGCTCATCTGAGGAATATATCAGGAGTGAGCATAGATGTGTTTAAGAATAAGCTCGACAAATATCTAAGCTGCATCCCAGACCATCCAAGATTGGAAGATGCACTAGCAACTCTCTGGTAGACATTAGAGGTGCCTCACACTGAGGGACCTGGGGCAACCCGAACAAGATGTAAGGCCTGTGAGGTAAGGCTCTCTCTCTCTCTCTCTCTCTCTCTCTCTCTCTCTATCGTCCAATTGTGAGTATTCCTTCTCTCTCTCAGTGGAGAGTTTAAGAAATGATCTAAAGAAAATAGGAGAGAGGTCAACAAGATGGCAAATGCCTTTTAATGTGGATAAGTGTAAAGTTTTACAAATAGAAAAAAACAACCCTCATGCCAACTACACGCTGCTAGGGAATGGCATAAATAGTGTAGAATAAGAAGAAGACCTTGGAGTCGTTATTACCAAGGACTTAAAATCCACAAAACAATACATAAAAGCTGAAGAGAAGGCACACAAACTAGTGGAATACATAAAGAGGCAGTTCAAATACAGAAACAAGGAAACGGTGCTGCAGCTCTACACATCAATAGTTAGACCTCATCTTGAATATGCAGTACAGTTTTGGTCACCAACACTAAGATAGGACATAAATTGATTGGAAGGGGTACATGCAAGAGCCACAAAGTTAATTCCGTTCATCAAGCAAATAGGTTACCAAAGACGATCAGAGAGCCTGAGCATGTATGGCTTAGAGACACGACGAGTGCGAGGACAACTAATAGAAATAATCAAAATGCTGAAAGGCATAACAAAAGTAAACAGCAACCTATTTACGTTAAACGAAAACCAGACAAGAAATGATGGATGAAAACTAGAACCGAAGAGCTACAACACATCCATTGTGGAAACTTCTTTACATACAAGATATGCGACAAATGGAATAAACTGCCATCAGAAGTTGTAAACAGCAACAGTGTGGAAGAATTTAAAAGAAAGCTAGACAAAATCATTAGGACACTGTGAATGAACAGTAAAACCTGCTCCAAGAGATCAGTGAGCACACGATGTCTCCTCGGATGGACTAAAATGTCTTTTAGACATTCTAATCCTTGTAATTTTATTTCTTCACTTGAGACGCGAGCTGAAATGAGTCTGCGCGCTGGTGATTGAACAGTTTTGTATCTCGAAAACGATTTTAGTAATTTGAAGTATTTCTGCAAGATGGAAAACAAAGAATCATAGTGAATATTGCTGGCTTGCATTCGACATGGGAGGTGTTTTTACTTAGCATAAAAAATCTGCACATTTTCCACATCACCGTTGAACTTATTGTAGGAATACTCCTCATTCCACCTTCATTTTGCATATTTTGAACCCTTTCAACCCACCTTTATATTCCTCGCACTTAACCCCTCTTCCTTAGCATGCAATTGTCAATTACTGTAAAAAAACACAATTTTTCTTTCATTGCCATATTCGTCCATTGTTTAAACTTCCCCCCACAAGAAACAGAATATTAGAATAGGCTTTGCCCTTTTATCTCTCAAATTAAGGAGAATGAAAAGAGGATTCTTGATATTCTGAGAGATGATATTTTTAATTAATCCTCTTACTAAAAGGAGCTTTGCAATTCGGCTTGCAGCTCCAGTGAAGAAAGAGATGGCAAAAATATAACTGAAATAATGTTTTAGCTTGTGGGTTTTTTCCTCTCACGTCCGTATGTTTTATGCAAGAAAAAATAAATAAAGTTTCTTTCAGTGAACCTGTGAGCAACAATATAGATGGCAGAAACTAACCTTTAAATTTAAAAAATGACGCGGAATTAATAGTATATAAGTTTTTGGGATTGTTCCCAAGAAGAAATAAAATTATTTTTAATGAATCTGTCTGCAACAATATAAGTGACAGAAAGGAACCTTGAATTGCAAAAATGACACACAAAGGGGCCACTGACTTGAAATTCAAGCTTCCAAAGAATATTATTATTATTATTATTATTATTATTATTATTATTATTATTATTATTATTATTATTATTATTATTATTATTATTATTCAGTAGATGAAACCTATTCATATAGAACCAGCCCAATACAGGGGCCACTGACTTGAAATTCGGGGGTTCATTAGGAAGAAGCAAGAGAAAGTAAAGGAAAATACAGAAAGAAGAGATACAACTTACTAAAAAAGGTAGAAAAAAGAAATTAATCAATAGATAAATTTTGGAATTGTTCTTTTTTTTAGACTTTTTTCAAATTTTGCTTCGCTTTGCAAATGCAAATGCAGAATTTCAAGAGAAGTAGCCATGCATTACTCTCCTAATACAATTCAACTTGTATTTTAATACTTTACTTGCATTTTTATGTACTTAATAATCTATTAATTTATCTGTTTTTTTTTAATAACTGACGTCCTCTCTTCGTATTTCGTATTGCCTTCTGTTACTTCTTTCGAATGAACACGATATCTTTTTTGGAAGCTTGAATTTCAAGTGAGTGGCACCTGTGGGATTGTTCCATATAAATAGAGTTCATCCTCTGAATAATAATAATAATAATAATAATAATAATAATAATAATAATAATAATAATAATAATAATAATAATAATAATAGATCCCTGAAAAGGAATCTAGAAAAACTAGAGGCTGAAGTAGCTCCGGGCCTCATGCAGAAGAGTGTGATCCTAGAAACGGCACACATAGTAAGAAGAGTGATGGACTCCTAAGGAGGCAGGATGCACCCGGAACCCCACACTATAATTACCACCCAGACGAATTGGAGGACTGTGATAGAGCAAAAAAAAAAAAAAAAAAAAAAAAAAAAAAAAAAAAAAAAAAAAAAAATAATAATAATAATAATAATAATAATAATAAAATAAAATAATAATAAAAGCAAGCCTTGAGTAGTCTATTTATAAAAGGAATCTCTTTATTGTGATTATGCGCCGCGGTGTTGACCCTGATGGTCAGTCGAAAGTTTTCCCCAGAGGAATTCCTAGAGTTTTCTTTCATTCTCACTTGTTCCCATTCCGCAGAGTAAAGCAAATGAGCTCGACTCGTACCTGTCACGGACGCGGCCACATAAACTATATCTCTGCATTTTTGAAGTGAGTTTCATATTATCATTTCTAAGAACTGCGGAGGAGAATGTTTGGAAATATATGACTTGGCAAATGGGAGAGGAGAAGAAGAAGAAAAAGAGGAAGAAGAAGAAGAAGAAGAGGAGGAGGAGGAGGAGGAGGAGAAGACGAAGAAGAAGGAAGGGGAGGAGGAGAAGAAGAAGAGGAAGAAGAAGGAAGAGAAGGAGAAGAAGAGGAAGAAGGAAGAGGAGAAGTAGAAGGAAGAGAAGAAAAAGAAGAAGAAGGAAGAGAAGAAGATTGATTGATTGATTGATTGTGGGTTTTCTGAAGAGAAGAAGAAGAAGAAGGAAGAGGAGGAGGTGGAGAAGAAGAAGAAGGAAGAGGAGAAGAAGAACAAGAAGAAGAAGAAGAAGAAGAAAGGAGAGAATGCAAGTACTAATCAACGTCACCGCTGTTTTAGATACCGGGCGAATTCGTCTTGTATTTTTTTTGTTTTTGTTTTTCTTTTACCTTCGCAAAATTGCATATTCGTTCTTGCACGAGGCTCCGCTCATCGCTTAATGCAACAGCAGCAAACAAATGTGACCCATCATGGAGCGAGACCAACTCGGAATTAAGGGTGACGGCACCAAGCGGTCTCATATATCCCGAATTTTTCCCGAAGTGGCACCTTTATTAATGTTACCGACAGTGGTGTCTTTTTTTTTTTTTTTTCTTCTCTCCCGAAAAGAGTCGGTGTTATATCTTCATTCGTACCTCCTCTGGGCCTAGTTTACAATTCCGTCTTTTTTTTAATTTTTTTTGTTTTTCTATATTTGTATATCTGTCGTCTCGAGGGACGTTTCGTCCTGTCATGCAGAGCTCTCGCAGGAGAAGATTGAAAGCGAAAGGCTTTTACTCACGGAATGCTGCCGAGCCGTTTTGATTAAGGGGGCGTTTCTCCTTCTTGTGGGCCTTCGCTGGAATACTTATTCTCATGCAGGTAGCCTTTCATTACAAGGACGTCTTAATTACGAGAGTATCTGTTTTTTATTTGATTTGATTTATTTCAATTTTTGGCATCATGCCAAGCACTGGGCCAACTAAGGCCATTCAGCGCTGAAACGGAAATTGACAGTAAAAGGTTTGAAAGGTGTTACAGGAGGAAAACCTCAAAGCAGTTGGACTATGAAACAAATGTTAAGAGAGGGTGGACAGTAAGATGGAAGAAAGAGAATATGAACGTTGTTACAGTAAAAAGGATGAAAGTAGTTGCAGCTAGGGGCCGAAGGGACGCTGCAAATTAATGCCTACATTGCACCGAATGAGGTGCACTGGCGGCACTGCACTACCTTCCTTCGGGGCTTTTTTTTTATATATTTTCATTGGGTTTTATTGAAATAGCATTCTTATGGAAGTGAAATTTCGGATTAAGTTAGTTTTTATTTTTAGTCTTTGATTGTAAGACTATTGTGAGTTTTATTAAATATCAGAGCATTTTTCTTGTTGAGTTTTGTTCAAGATGCCTTCTCACAAAAATATTGATTTTGGAAAAATTCCATTCATTTTGCCGTATGATTTATGAAGAGACCTTGTATCTTTTCCTAGTCTTTTATTAAGGTAATATTTTTATTCTCATTGATTCATATTGAAAATTCCAGGTGATGTCAATGTCAATATACTTTCATTGAAATGCTCTAGTTTTTTTTTTCGGAATTTTCCAGAAAAACCAATGATTTTGGTCTTTAATTAAAAATTATAATTTTCCTGGAATTCCAAGTGACTACCCTTGTCTCTTGTGGTCTCTTGAGGACCACGCTGGGAGACATACTATGGGGGTGGAGGTGCAAGGAAGAAGAAGAAGAGGGAGACCAAGAAAGAGATGGAAAGACTGTGTGAGAGGAGACTTACATGAGAAAGGAATTGATGAGGCAGAAGCGCAGGATAGAAATAGATGGAAACGGCTCATCCAAAACGGCGACCCCATATATAAATGGGAACAAGCTGGGAAGAAGAAGAAGAAGAAGAAGAAGAAAACTCTTGTCTCTTGTGGCTGCATTTCAGTGCCTGTAGAGTTTTAACAGAAAATTTTCTAGAATCTCGATTGGTTCTAATTGAATGATTTTTTGTGTGTGGTACACGAAGAGATTTTAATTTGATATCTTATTTGTAGTAATTCTAGTGAGTTTTAGAGAGGAAATAGTTCCTCGCTGGACGAGGGGTTTTCGCGCCCGGCTGCCAATCCGGTGGTCCCAAGTTCGAATCCCGGCTCTGCCAACGCGGAATCAGAGGAATTTATTTCTGGTGCTAGAAATAAATTTCTCGATAAAGTGTGGTTCGGATCCCACAATAAGCTGTAGGTCCCTTGGCTAGGTGACCAAATGGTTCCTAGCCACGTAAAAATAACTAATCCTTCGGGCCAGCCCTAGGAGAGCTGCTAATCAGCTCTGTGGTCTGGTAAAACTAAGATATACTTATTTAGAGAGGAAATAGTTTTGCATTCTTATCCCTCCAGCTGTATACCACGTCACCCACAGCTCATTGAATAATATCTTCAAGACAAATACTAATCTATCCTTCTCCACATAAAACACTTAGGGGGAATAATCCATCCTCTCCTGGTGCCTTATCATTCTTTAACTGTGTTATTGCCTCAACTGCTTCTTTTAGCCTGAGCTCACCTTCATCAATAATTAAATCTTCCAGAGCAGGTGGTATATCCTCTGGGTGGGAGTTGGCGTGGTTGGGGTGGGGGGCTGGTCTATTAAGAATTGTCTCAAGGTGCTCTTGCCATCTGTTTCTGATTGCAACATTTTTGGTCAATCAATTACTACCTACCTTCCATATCCTGACTGCAATATCCTTACACGTACCAGCACTACCACTCAGCTCCCTAATTACTCTAGAGTCTATAAGTTATCCTTTGCCTCATACCATCATTTTTAATTCATTATAAATATATATATACAATAAATATATATATTAATTATATATAATATATATAATTTATATCATACATACTACATAATATATAATCTATATATATATATCTTATATAATATATACATATATAATTATATAATTTTAATATATAATTATATATATATACATATATAGATATATATAGATATATAATATATATATATCTATTGTAATGAACCTTGTTGGACCATAACACACACTAGGTCTACATGACCATAAATAATCAAAATAACACAAACTAAGGTGTTCAAAAGGCAGCAATCCACTAAGGTGGAAGCAAGCCCAAGTAAATGCAGCACAAGAATAACTCAAGGGGGATAGCAAAACAATGAAAAAAAGCCAATATATATAATAATTCAATAAAATACCAGAAGTTATCACTAGGCCTCTTCATTAACACTAAATCACAAAAATCATTTACACACAACACGTATACAAGTGATTAGGCAACACATTCAACCTCTGAAGGAGGAAAGGGATCCCAGAGAGGAATAGAAATTAACAAAAAAGAAAGGAATAACCTGAATTTTACACGCTAAAGGATGATGATGAAATGATACAGGTCTCCTCCCAAAAGCACTCCAATAACGGCCGAGGACAGCAAATCTCAATACAATTACTCTATCAGAAAATTCATCTGACGACTGCAGCACAGCCGTGATCCCAGTCATCTTGAAAATAATTATGGACGCCGTGGTCCCAGTAATCTTGGTCAATATATTATAACGTCGCCAAGCGAGGCCCCTTTGGCAAGTATTGCACCAGAGGCTATAATGAAATAGCTGAAGATATATATTTTCTCAGAGACTTGCTGTAAATCCAAGAACCGAGAGAGAGATAGCAGGCTCACAAGTCAGGGTGCAGATACCAACTGCCTGCAGCTTGGAAGTCAGGTCTCAAGTCAACTCAGCAGAGCCAAAATATAGAGGGGAGAAACAGGGAGGATTAGTCTACAAAACTAAACAAAAATACCACTGGAGTGAGGAGACCTCTACTAACAAGAAGGCGAATTAACAATGAACTTTTCAGCCTTTAGAAATGAAAGAGGAGCTTGAAAACTAACCTAAGTAAGCTAATAAATGCATTATAAAAAATCCTAAGGCTTACTTACAATATATATATATATATATATATATATATATATATATATATATATATATATATATTATATATATATATATATATATATATATATATATAAGCATTAAGCTGCAAATATCCTTTTGTGTCCAATTCGCTCTACCACGGAAATAATATATTTTCATATATGTTAACGGAAGGGAATTTTTTGGTTTATTATAAGTTCGCCGTCTCGTGGGGTCGACCCAGGAAGAAAGAACTGAGGACTGCAGTGACACGCCTGAAACCGCACGGCGCGTCTCTGCAGTCCTCAGTTCTTGTCCTCCGTTGGTTCGAGCCCACGAGACGGCGAACTTATTGTCAACTGAAAAATTCCCCTTCGGTTAACATAATAAGAAAACGTATTACTTCCGAGATAGAGCGAATGGATATTAAAGGAAGTTTAATGCTTGTCTATGAATCATGGTGATGTGATAAAAGTATATATATATATATATATAATATATATATATATATATATATATATATATATATATATATATATATATATTGTGTGTATATATACTTATAATAAACTAAGAATATTATCAATCCCTATCAGGATTCCTATCCTATAATCTATCGGCCTATCAAGAAAATGCACATTTACCTTCATTATCGATTCCTCCCGTTAGCTGCCAAGTGAAGAGCGAAAATAATCACGATCCTACACCGCTGTTAGATCTCGCATAACGGGACCTATTGCAGTCATGATAACATCCGTTCATTTGCTGTTGCAGCTGTTCAGCTGACTGTTCTCCCACGCGGATGACTGGTTGGGAACATTAACCGCCCTGTTAAAACGACCAATCGCCCCATTAAGATCTTAATCCTCTTGGCAGTCATATCCTGCGTCGAGATACAGGCTCATTAAGGGCTGTGTCTGTAGTCGGAATTGGGGTTATGGGGAGGTATTACTTTTTTGGACATTACGGGAAAAATTGGTCATAATTCTTTAGATTTAAAGGGAATTATTTTTTTCTCTTGACTTTAGGAGTCTTTTGGGAATCATGGAAAACGAGTGATAATCCCGTTTTTTGTAGGTTCGGTTTTGGCATTGAAAGTTTTTTTTTTTCAGCAAATTGGGAATAATTGTCAATTTATTTTGGTATTTTCTTATTTTTTTTTTACATGAGTGTTTTTGGAATCATAGAAAACGTGTATTAATGACAGTTTTCACTAGTTTCAGTTTGAAAATTGAAAGCTCTTTGAATATTACGTAATAATAGCCTAATTTGGTGGGGAGGGGGCGATTTTTCTTTTACATTAAGGGTGTTTTTTGAGACATACAAAACGGGTATAAATCTCAGCTTTTTCTAGTTTCTGTTTTGGCGTTGAAAGTTCTTTTGGGTATTACTTGGGAAATAATTAATAGTTCTCTGCTGTTTTTGGGAAATTTTCTTTTGATTTTGCAAATGTTTTGTAAATTACGAAGAAAAGGGAGTAATCATCCCATCATTTGGTTTAAAATATTACTTGAAGGATGCGTATTAATTCAGTGGTTTTTATTATTTTAATGATTGGAACTCCTTTGATATTATGTGCGGAATAAATGATATCTCCATTATTGTTGTATAGATCCATTATTGATTTTGGACTCTTTGGGTATTTTCTGGGAATTAATTTATGACTGGAAGTTCTTTGGGAATTATGTGTCATGATAGTCTGACAATCACATGGTTTCGTATATAGTAGTGTCTTTTCTCTCCTCAGGTAGCTCAGAATTCATCGCTGCTTTTGCAAAGACAGAGGGAAAGGAGGTGCCTAAGTTGAATAGAAGCTAAGGTAAGTCTGACAAAGGCTTTCTTTTAAATGGTAGAACTTGAATTTTGACATGATAGAATGAGGATTATTTGTCAAAGGTAGAAGTTGACTTTTTGATATGAAACACGAGGATTATCTTAAAAAAAAAGGTAGAATTTGACTTTTTGACATGACAGAATGAGGATTATGTTTAAATTTTGACATGGAACACCAGAATTATTTTTAAATGGTAGAATTTGACTTTTTGACATGAGAGAATGTGGATTATGTTTAAACTTTGACATGGAAGACTAGGATTGTTTTAAAATGGTAGAATTTGAATTTTTTACAATGACAGAAATGAGATTAATTTTAAATTTTTGACATGGAAGCTAGGATTGTTTTTTAAAATGGTAGAATTTGAATTTTTTTACAATGCAGAATGAGGATTAATTTTAAATTTTTGACATGGAAGACTAGGATTGTTTTGAAATGGTAGAATTTGATTTTTCACAATGACAGAATGAGGATTAATTTTAAATTTTTGACATGGAAGACTAGGATTGTTTTAAAATGGTAGAATATGGATTTTTTACAATGACAGAATGAGGATTAATTTTAAATTTTGACATGGAAGACTAGGATTGTTTTAAAATGGTAGAATTTGAATTTTTTACAATGACAGAATGAGGATTAATTTTAAATTTTTGACATGGAAGACTAGGATTGTTTTAAAATGGTAGAATTTGAATTTTTTACAATGACAGAATGAGGATTAATTTTATTTTGACATGGAAGACAGGATTGTTTAAAATGGTAGAATTTGAATTTTTTACAATGACAGAATGAGGATTATGTTTAAATTTTGACATGGAAGACTAGGATTGTTTTAAAATGGTAGAATTTGAATTTTTTACAATGACAGAATGAGGATTAATTTTAAATTTTTTGAAGGAAGACTAGGAAAATTGGTTTTAAAATTTTTGTTTTTTAGACAATTGGATTTTTTGACAATGACAGAAATGGAGGAATTTATTTTTAATCTTAACAAATTTTGACATGGGAAGACTAGGATGTTTTTTTAAAATGTAAATGTGAAATTTTTTACAATGACAGAAACTGAGGATTAATCTTTTAAATTTTTTGACATGGAAGACTAGGAATTGTTTTAAAAAATGGTAGTTAGGAATGAAATTTTTTACAATGACAGAATTGAAAAGGATTAATTTGTTTTTTAAAATTTTGACAATGGCAAGACTAGGATTGTTTTAAAATGTTAGAATTTGAATTTTTTTTACAAGATTAGAAATGAGAATTTTTTACAAATTTTTGACATGGAAGACTAGGATTGTTTTTAAAATGGTAGAATGAATTTTTTTACAATGACAGAATGAGGATTAATTTAAATTTTTGACATGGAAGACTAGGATTGTTTTAAAATGGTAGAATTTGAATTTTTTACAATGACAGAATGAGGATTAATTTTAAATTTTGACATGGAAGACTGGATTGAAATTTGTAAAAATGTTTTTTAAAGGGAAATACTTGAATTTTGAATTTTTTACAATGACAGAATGAGGATTAATTTAAAAATTTTTGACATGGAAGACTAGGATTGTTTTAAAATGGTAGAATTTGAATTTTTTACAATGACAGAATGAGGATTAATTTTAAATTTTGACATGGAAGACTAGGATTGTTTTAAAATGGTAGAATTTGAATTTTTCAAGACAGAAATGAAGAATTTTTTACAAATGACATTTTGCGAATGACTAGGATTGGGTTTTTAAAATGGTAGAAAAATTTGAATTTTTTTACAATGACAGAATGAGGATTATTTTAAATTTTTGACAAAAATGGAAAGATAGATTGTTTTTTAAATGGTAGAATTTGAATTTTTTACAATGACAGAATGAGGATTATGTTTAAATTTTGACATGGAAGGACTAGGGATGTTTTTTAAAATGGTTTTTTAGAATGTGAATTTTTACAATGACAAAAGGAGAATGAGCGGATTAATTTTAAATTTTTTTTGACATGGAAGACTAGGATTGTTTTAAAATGGTAGAATTTGAATTTTTTACAATGACAGAATGAGGATTAATTTTAAATTTTTGACATGGAAGACTAGGATGTTTTAAAATGTTAGAATTTGAATTTTTTTTACAATGACAGAATGAGGATTAAATTTGTTTTAAATTTTTGCATGGAAGACTAGGATTGTTTTAAAATGGTAAATTTGGAATTTTTTACAAATGACCAGAATGAGGATTAATTTTAATTTTTGACATGGAAGACTAGGGGAATTGTTTTAAAATGGTAGAATTTTGAAATTTTTTACAATGAAAAAGAATGAGGAATTTAATTTTAAATTTTTGACATGAAAGACTAGGATTGTTTTTAAAATGGAGAATTTGAAATTTTTACAATGACAGAATGAGGAATTAATTTGAAATTTTTTGACATGGAAGACTAGGAATTTGTTTTAAAATTGGGAGAATTTGAAATTTTTTACAATGACAGAATGAAGGATTAATTTTAAATTTTTTTGACATGGAAGACCTAGGATTTTTGTTTTAAAATGGTAGAAAATTTGGAATTTTTTACAATGACAGAATGAGGATTAATTGTTTAAATTTTTTGACATGGAAAGACTTAGGATTGTTTTAAAATGGGTAGAATTTGAAATTTTTTACAATGACAGAATGAAGGATTAATTTTAAATTTTTGACCATGGAAGAACTAGGATTTGGTTTTAAAAGCGGTAGAATTTGAATTTTTTTACAACGGAACAGAATGAGGAATTAATTTTAAATTTTTTTGGACAATGGAAGACTAGGATTGTTTTTAAAAATGGTAGAATTGAAATTTTTTACAAAGACAGAATGAGGATTAATTTTAATTTTGACCATGGAAAGACTAGGATTGTTTTAAAATGGTAGAAATTTGAATTTTTTTACAATGACGGAATTGAGGATTAATTTAAATTTTTTGACATGGAAAGACTAAGGATTGTTTTAAAATGGTTAGAAATTTGAAATTTTTTCAAAAAGGGACCAAGAAATGAGGAATTAATTTTAAATTTTTTGACATGGAAGATTAAAGGATTGTTTTTTAAAAATGGTTAGAATTTGAATTTTTTAACCAATGGAACAAAGAATGGAAGGAATTATGGTTTAAATTTTTACAATGGAAAGAACTAGGATGGTTTTTAAAAATCGGTAAGACCTTATGAATTTTTTTACAAGTGACAGAATGAGGGATTAATTTTAAATTTTGACATGGAAGATAGGATTGTTTTAAAATGGTAGAATTTAAATTTTTTTACAATGACAGAATGAGAATTTAATTTTAAATTTTGACATGGAAGACTAGGGATTGTTTTTTTTAAAAAATGGTAGAATTTTTGAATTTTTTTACAATTTTGACAGAATGAGGATTAATTTTAACATTTTTGACATGGAAGACTAGGATTGTTTTAAAATGGTAGAATATTGAATTTTTACAATGACAGAATGAGGATTATTTTTAAAAAATTTTGACATGGAAGACTAGGATTGTTTTAAAAATGGTAGAATAATTTGAATTTTTTACAATGACAGAATGAGGAGTTAATGTTTTAAATTTTTGAAACATGGAAGACTAGGATTGTTTTAAAAATGGTAGAATTTGAATTTTTTACAATGACAGAATGAGGATTAATTTTAAATTTTTGACATGGAAGACTAGGATTGTTTTAAAATGGTAGAATTTGAATTTTTTACAATGACAGAATGAGGATTAATTTTAAATTTTTGACTTTTGAAAGACTAGGATTGTTTTTTAAATGGTAGTGATTTAAATTTTTTTTTACAATGACGGGAGGATTGTTTAAAATTTTTGACTGGAAGACTATGGATTGTTTTCTGTTTAAATAATTTTTTACAATGACAGAATGAGGATTAATTTTAAATTTTTGACATTGGAAGACTAGGATTGTTTTAAATGGTAGAATTTGAATTTTTTACAATGACAGATGAGGATTAATTTTAAATTTTTGACTTGGAAGACTAGGATTGTTTTAAAAATGGTTAGAATTTGAATTTTTTACAATGACAGAATGAGGATTAATTTTAAATTTTGACATGGAAGACTAGGACTATAACAAAAAGGTTGGAATTTGACTTTTTGACATGAAAGACGAGGATTATTTTTAAATGGTAGAATTTGGCTTTTTAACATGAAAGAGTTAGGATTATTATCATTACAAAATTATTATTATTTGAGCCGCTGTGGGTTCTGGGATACCAGCGCGTGGTTTATCTTTGGCTGACTGAAAGGGTATCTTGACTAAAGTTCTCTTCGTTGAGATCGAGGCTTAGGCAATCAATCCGGGCATCTCGGGCGGCCATTTTGCTAGTGGTATGATAGAACTGTAGTACTTCTGATATTGTCTAATTATACTTCTGAAATCGGCGTAAGGCTTCTGAGAAATCACAAGCCCGTCTGATGTCGCTTTGATTTTTTTTGGGATGAGAAACATTACCGGAAGATTTCGTCACTGTTATTACCTTTCAGCGAGAAACATTACCAAAAGACTTCGTTAACTGATGTAAATTTAGGAACGTAGGCGCTGTGCGCTGTCAATTCAATTTCATTTCAAGGTGAAGCAATACCGAAATATTTCGCCACATTATTTTACTTCAGCGAGAAGCATTACCGAAATATTTCGTCACTTTATTTTATTTTAACGAGAAGCATTACCGAAATATTTCGTCACTTTATTTTATTTCAACGAGAAATATTACCGAAAGATTATATTCATTGCAAAGACCAACATTGCTTCTTTGACAACCAAAACCCTCTCGACTAACCTCCATCCGTCAGCGCAACAGGAAACATGAGTTCGTCTTATTTGTTGACGTCATCCCGAATCAGAAATCATCTTTTCTCCGTCGAACAAAGGTAAACCATCAGGAGGAATTTCCTGCCGCATAGTTTTCCCCTCTCACTCTATTTCGGCCCCGCGGGGAAGTCCTGGAAGTCCATGACTTCATTACGAATATGATTCCAATGCAAATTAGAAACCTTAATTGCCCATTTGCTCGTTGCCAACGGGAATTAACGTCGAATTAACAGCCACTCGGCGAAAAGAGGTCTCATCCTGCCTTTGATAATCTCGCTCTTACAAAATTAATTAGACGCTTGAGTGCCACTCAAGGCTTCGTCTGGTAAACCTGTTGTTCATAAAATAAAGTTAAAAATATAATAATTACAAAATTCGTTACGCCAGTATATTTTAATCGGGCAATTGGTAATAATCTGTTTGAAGTGCCACTCTTGGTTACGTGCAAAATAAAAGAGACGTTACGCCGGTTGTGTGCGCATGCGCGTCTATTATGAATTACGAATGAGACATTATAGACACATTTACGAAAGCCAGAATCAAAATATAATTCACGTAAACTACTTCTTCAGCTGTACCTCAGAATTGGCTTGAAACCTTGCTTTCTGTTATCCGGTAATATTCCAGGCAGCTTTCTTTCTTTTCTTTTTTTTTCTATTAAACAAGAGGCCTTAGAGGATTCAGTTCAAGTTCAGGATCTGAGAGAGAGAGAGAGAGAGAGAGAGAGAGAGAGAGAGAGAGAGAGAGAGGCTTAAATTGTTCGCTTCCATCTGAATTCCGGCATCGTTCGCTTAATGAAGAAGTTAACAGCCTCGCTTTTCCGTATAACTTGCTGGGCCGAGACGTTTAACACGGGGTCTTTATGGCAAATAATACACTATTAAGGTCACTATTAAGATCTTAATCTCCGCCGTTCGCTCGTATCTCATCCTGTGTTTAAAGTCTTGAGGAAGTCATAGTCCCGATCTGAATTGATAAGATCGTAAGAGCGGTGAAGAGCAGCATTTTAATTTTTGTATATATTTTCTACTTTCTTCTTTAAATAATAATAATAATAATAATAATAATAATAATAATAATAATAATAATAATAATATTATTATTATTATTATTATTATTATTATTATTATTATTATTATTATTATTTGAATTCAGTCCCTCAGCAGTTATCGCTTGATAATGTCCTGTCGATCAGAGGAAACGTCGCGTTAGAGAGAGAGAGAGAGAGAGAGAGAGAGAGAGAGAGAGAGAGAGAGAGAGAGAGAGAGAGAATTGTATAAGCAATAATAAATCAAATGACTCAACCGAATTTTACCATGCCCTTTGGTGCGTTGCTCCGCCAGTCTGAAGCAACAACGAGAAAGCCGTCATCAGAAAGATAGAGAAGACTCATTATAAGATTAATTAGTGCTGAACCAGCAGTCATTTTAACAAAACATGTCTACGAGAGGGTCTCCTTCCGAAATATTATTATTATTATTATTATTATTATTATTATTATTATTAGTGAAAGTAATGGCTACTTCAGCAGAGTTACACTTGTAGAGATTCTTCTCTATTTTCCGAATAGCGGCTTTTTCCGTGCTACTTAACAGGCTAGTAGAGCGCCTATAGAGGTCATGATCAAATACAGAGTTAAAATTGTTGTATATATTTGAATTTTACAGATAAACTATGATACCATAGTCATCAAAGTCATTAACGATTCTCACTCTCTCTCTCTCTCTCTCTCTCTCTCTCTCTCTCTCTCTCTCTCTCTCTTGAAGCAAGCGAACTTTCGTCTGGAGCTGCCAGACATCCTTGGGCTTGGAAGCTGAGGGTGGACTGATCTTGGTGTGTTGTTGTTGAAGACTAAGCCAGCCTTGTGCTGGCACGGGCTCTTGCTCCTAGAGTAGTCCGTAGCTGGATTATCTGTAAAGATACAAAAACAGTGCTTTTGGCGGTTAGTTGTAGAAAGGAGATAGGGTGACAGGCAGGATTGCAACCCCTTTGAACCTTACGGTACCCATCAGTAGGAGAGAAAGTTTTTATAGCAGTGAGACTCAGCCTAGTTGGAGAGTGCTGAGTAAGAAAAGGAAGCGAGTTTTAGTTTGAGGGAAAGGTTGTCTAAAAAAAAAAGAAGAAAAAAAAAAAGGTGGATGGGAGTTACCTATAACATTTCAGGCACAATACATATACATGTGTGTAGCATCTGAATATATTGCAATATATATCAAACCAACATTAAGAAAGTATAATATTATATATATATTAGCAACGAGGAGCGTCGCCCCCCGCTATCTTCATATTTGGTAAGCGTTTAGCCATTGCGGAAGGCGAACTGGTAACACTCAGTCCCCCTCCTCTCTCTCTCTCTCTCTCTCTCTCTCTCTCTCTCTCTCTCTCTCTCTCTCTCTCTCTCTCAAGGCGATCACTGGCATAACCTTCCTCTCTCTCTCTCTCTCTCTCTCTCTCTCTCTCTCTCTCCATTATCTAAGGTCACCGAATCAGAGTCGGAACTACAAAATTAGACATTTATTCAAAGTAAAGTATTAATTGAATGATTCAGGTTCTTACAGGATAATTAACGGAATGATAATAGTTCAAGTCTCACAGACAACCCCCCATGAAATAATAGTCTTAATTAGTAATTAGTCACACCAATCATCTCTTCTCCAAAATATTATAGTTCCCTCCACTAGGAAGGACACTTAGTCCCCTCCACTAGGATACTCAGTCCCCTCACTAGATCCGCCTGTTTAAAAGACAGGAGAACACGCTCGTGAGCACACACAATTGCAAATACAAAGTTAAAAGATCAAATGAAATAGAACATCTTTACAAAATATCAAAGTAAGAGACAAGCCATAACTTTGGTTAAAGCATAATAACTCACCCATTGCAGCCTGGAATTTCACTTAAACAAAAATTCATTATAGAGCCATCCAGGCTCTTTCTCCCAAGGCAGCCGTCTCCCTCATTCTGCCTAAAACTTGCCGTTATCCATGGACATAGCTCGTACACGTACAGATGAATTCACACTCTTTAGTAACTGGTCGCAGCCAGTTTTCAAAGGCACCTTGAACAAGCCCTCACGAACTCACATACCCACAGAACGAACATTGACCTGCTAAGTAAGCATCTTAGTGTCACACCATCCCAGAAAAGAGCTATTAGCTCTCTTAAGCTGTCGCTCGGACTCTGTCTCCATGGGAAGTTAAAAATGATAAGTCTGCACATTCCTCCTTTCAACAGATTAGCTCGGCCACCCTCCTGGCTAGCCTCAGCCTAGCCACAGGCCACATAAAACAGCTCATATATATAAAAAACACATTGGCCGGCTCAAAACACAAAATATAGTAGTAACTGCACGTCTCTGGCAGCACAAAGTAATGTCTATCACGCTTCATCTCCAAAAACAATTGGGTGTAGAAACTTTTCTCATTTTGGATTCTTGAATATCCCTATTTGTCTGCAACTGCAACTATTGAAAAATACGCTGTAGGAAGGCGAAACGTCTCCCTGTGGAAGACATGCAACGGCATCTGTAGACCCAAAAGCGCTGTAGAACTCTGTAGACTCATAGAAACTCTCTTAAGTACCCTGGGCAAACGACAGCAACATCTCTGCAACGGCTGGTGGGCGTCTTGCTAGCATCGGGGAACGACGATTATGGTGTGTTTAAGTATGTCAGTCAAGTCATCGGTCAATCTAGAAAGAAAATTAACCCCAGACATACTACTATCAGATAATGACCTAAAAAATTCCCAAAAGTACAAACTGAATGTCTCCCAACTAACTCTATTTAATAGGACCACTAAATCGTAAGTCATTATCAAAACTCCGCAAAAAAAAAAAAAATAATAAGTTCTCTAACTTAATTCTCCAAACTCATACACCAGCACACACAATCCAAAACTCACAGTAACTCCACGGACTTCTGTTATCACATTTCAAACTCTCAAATTCTCACAAGTAAAAAAAAGGAAAAAAGGGGAAAAAAAGGTAAGAGCCAAGACAAAAGAAAAAAAAAATCATGTAACAAGCCCAGCCCCAAAAATAAAAATGTTCTCTCAAGCTCTGATATTACAACAACCCACAAAATCAGCAAAAATTCTTTACTGTCTAACAGCAAAAACCCCTCATTGCTCACATAATTAATTACAATGAGACTTTGTGTCAAACGCTCATTTATGTAAATCACAACCCCGATAAATTACATCTCCCGTCCAAAAAGAAATGCTATTTAAAGCTCAATCCCAATTACATCTCTCATAGAAAAAGGAAAAAATAGAAAAATAAAAAAAAGATAATGACAAGAAGTGAACTTCCCCATCACAAAGTACATAATATATGCATGATATACATAACCCCGCATTTTCCCCAACAAATGCAATATGCATAGTTACGGAATTTCCCTCGCAACTTTCCAAGCTATGGGACATGGCCTTCTGAAAGCAAACTCTTACACGTGCACTTTCATGAAATGCTATGGTCAACATTTCCAGCAATTGCAGAACTCTGAGCAATCACCACAAGAGGAAAAGAGTCAGCACACCGGACTCATCACAGCATTTTCAGCAAAAAATCCACCTGCGGACCCGTGTTCTCGAACTGCAGCATAAAAATGTCTAGTCAGACTTCCAACTTCGGAAACCCATGATTCTCAAAAAGAGGTTCTATACTGACACCAAGTAAGCACATTTCACAAAATTATCTCCAGGATATGACCAAGGTGTTCAAAATGATACTGCCCAATTATATAAACAAAAAAAATTATCACCTATCCGGGATAAAAAAACTACTGTACACTCACAAGTCAGCAATTATATGCCACCAAAAATAACTCACTGGTGAACATAAAAAATGCAACATCTCCATAGGGACCACAATGCAGTAATGCCACTCGCCTTCAATTAGTCACGAAACCAAAACCACAGAACTCTTCTCTTGGCTCGAAAAACTCCCAGAAAAAAAAGTCATAACCACAAGAAAGGTCATCCCCAAAGATTAATTCCACCCACATATATATATCACCATCTTAATAATAACACCACCCCAGTGATGAAAATATTTCCTCCACTTAATTAATAACCCCACCACCATATTCCCTCTTATTTCACCAATAACCACATGTTAATAAAGCCACCACTCCAGCAATAAAAAATGTTCACCTCTGTTTCACCAATAACTCCATGTGGAATAAAACAAGTCACCAAAAAATATTATATCTCCAAGCAGGATAATAAAAAAATGTAACTCCATCTCCAAAAAAATGCACTCAAAGCATCTAGCTGACACACTAAAAAAATATTGCCACACATCTCCTCAAAAGGTGTCTCCATGTGCAACAAAGATGGCTGCAAAATAATTGAACTTAAACATAGCTCTCACCACCATAGACCTAGACTGTGGAATATTTCCAAAAAAATAAAAAATATCAAATGGCCAAAAATATTATACCTCCAATATATTATATCTCCAGTTCTCCAAGAAAATAACTCAATGTTATAGTAAAAAACTATAACCTCTCTGTTTAGCATAACTGCTGAAAAAGGGGCAAAAACTCAGCAAATAAAAATTGCACAGAAAATTCTAGAAAAAATCACCAGTGTGCCACAACTCATTACAACAAAACTCCAAATATAAAGTTATGGAGGAGTAATTTTAGTTTATATTTGACAACATCTACAAAGGTTGTGTGTGAGAGAGAGAGAGAGAGAGAGAGAGAGAGAGATTGGAGGAGGAAGAATGAAGGGAGTGGTGATGGCGGTCGGAATGGCATGTCTGTTGTTGGCACTCTGTAGGTAGTCAATGGAAGTCTTGTTACGAGAAGTTTGTAAACAGTGAGGTGTCTGGTCAAGTCAGTGTTGGTTTTGGCAGCAGTTTTCCCCATTTTTTTTCTTTTGGTGTTTCGTTGTTTGTGTGTTATTTGATAGATTTTGGGGTTGTGAAGTTGTTGTGCATGTGTCTGTCTGGGTTGTGGTGAGGTTAAGAGGTTGGTGGTGCATTTTTCGGTGGTGTCTGTTAGTGGTGGTTGGGGCAGGGTTGGTTTTGGCGGGTTGTTGTACTGCTGTAAGTCGTGTGGTTGTCGTGTTTTTTCAGGCGGTTGGTGTTCATCTGCATTTAGTCGTTGGGTTATTTAGTTTTTGTGGGGTTGTGGTCCCGGGTGGTTGATTTTGTGTTGGTTGTCGGCGGTGGTTGTGTGTTGGCTAGCCTATAGCCTATATCCAGTGGACGACAGCACAGCCTAGTCCTAGGTATCAGAAGCCAGCGGTGAGTACCTGTTTGTGTTTTTGTTCTGTATGTAGGTATTGGGGCAATTGTCCTGCTGTGTTTTTTAGTGTTAAGTGGAAAGTGTGATTGAGGGTGGGTTTGATAGCCAGACAGGTTAAGTTTATGTGGGGAGGTTACTTGTTTTGTGATCCCGCCACATTATTTTTTGGCGCCCGAAACAGGGACTGCTGGTGTGGCAGCTGCAGGACAATTGGTCTAGGCTAGTGTTTGATTGGTGAGGAAGTTTGGGATGGAAGGATTGAGTGGAGGTGGAGAGGCTGAAGGAGGAGTTGAGGTTGGAGAGGGAAGTAAGAGGACAATTAGAAGTGGATAATGAGAGGTTAAGGGTAGAGTGTGAGGAGCTGAAGAGCGAGTTAGAGGAAATGAGAGGAATGCTAAGGAGTGCAAAAATGGAAATGAAAGAAGAAGTGAAAGGTAGCAGAAGAAGAGGAATGGTTGAGAAAATGGATAGAAAAATTCTTAGGGATGATGAATGCAGTGCAGGAGATGATGAAGGGGTTCATGGGAGAGGGAGCTGTAGGGGGTAGGCCTACTGGGGTCTTGTGATAGGCAGAAGTGGTAAAGACAGTGGAAGAGCGAGGGGATGAAACTACGAGTGACGAAGGTGACTTGTTTGTGGTAGGTAAAGGGAAGAAGGGAAAGAGACGGGATAAGGATAAACCTGAGGACAAGAATAAGAAGGGGGCTGAGGAAAAGAAGACGATTAAGGGAAAGAAGGTTAGGAAGGATGACGGACAGGATGAGACTAGGACTGAATACATTGGGGAAAGGGCTGAGAGTGATTTGGATAGCGGTGAGTGGAAACAGGTGGGTAGAAAGAAGGGTAGAAGAGCGTAATGAGGAGCATGGATGTTAGTATGGAAGTTGATTCACTGTATTCGGACGAGGTTAAGAGGGATCAGAATGGTTGGTAGCGAAAAGTTGGAAGAGTGAGCGGGAAGTACGAAAGGCTGTATATATGAGAGAGATACCTAGATGGTGCACAATACGAGGAATATGGTAGTAGGGACATAGGGGATTTTTTTAAGGAATATGAGAGGTATTGTGAGGCAAAGTATGGGGATAATAAGAGAGTCTGGGCAAGAGAGTTGGGTGGCTTTTTGACGGGATTTTTGTTGAACATGTATGGGTAATGATGAAGTGTAGGGAATGTGCCGTATGAGAGTGTGAAAGCCAGGATTGTGGAACAGGCGAAGAGGATAAGGAGTAGTGTTAGATATAGGAGAAAACATGGTTTTGATGAGGTAAGAATGAATGTTGGTGAGTCGTTGTCGATGTATGTGTGCAGGTTGGAAACATTGGCCAGGAAAAAGTTTGGGGGGGACGAAGGATAAATGAGTGTAAAGAGTTAGTGAGGAAGTTGTTGGCGACTGTGCCTGAGAGTGTGTATGAGTTTGTAAATCTGAAACGTAAGGAGAAAATGCGATGGACGAATGAAAGGTTGTCGTGGAACGACATTTTGGAAATAGTAGAGGATTATGAGTTGGATAGGTGTATGAAAGAGAGTAGAAGTGTTAGTATTAGGACTGAAGTGGTCTGATGTTATACCAGTAGTTTAAGGGGAGCTATAGGGAGGCAGTTTTGGAAGGGCCAAGGCGAATGGCAGAGCGAGTGGGTTGATAGGAGCGTTAGAGCCAGTAACGTAAGTATGGTTAGCCCTAAGAGAGATCCGGAGTGCAAGCGTTGGAAGATTAGGGTCGGTTAGTCGTGAACGAGAGCAGCAATGTTACAGATGTGGAAAGCTGGGCCAGGGCACCACATTAAGAATGAATGTCGGTGGCGTTGGGAGCTTGCTTCGGGTGTGGGCAAACAGGGCATTTGGTGAGCGAGTGTAAGAAAGATAGGGATGTTAAGTGTTACAGGTGTGGGCAAGTAGGGCATATAGCAAGGTGTGGATGTCGAGGTACTCGTGTGACTGAGGTTTGCGGTAATTGCGGGAAGAATGGGCATTATGCTAGGATGTGTAAGGAACAGCGGGCAAAATGTGTTGAATGTGGAATGGAAGGTCATGTGGCGAGTGTGTGTAGGCGAAAGAGGATGAGTCAGGTTGGGAGTTTCGGGAAACTAGGTACAAAAGGGGATTCAGTTGGGTGGGTCCTCTGGTGTGCGGTCAGTAAAGAGTGATGCATGTGCGTGAAGGATTGTTGCATGAAAAGGGTTTGGAGGAAGAGCTCATGAATGTATGAGTGTAAAAGTGAGGTGCAAAGGGGTGTGTTTGGTTGCTTTGATTGATACTGGGTGCAGTGTCAGTGTTCTTTTTAAGAATGGATGTGACAAGTTGCGGAGTGAGTGTGAAATTAGGAAATGTAAGGGGAGGTACGAGGAATAGGAAATTTGGGTATGCCTGTGATGGGAATGTTGCGTGAAAATGTAGAAATCGAAGGGGTAGTGATGGAGGAAGGTGACTTTTATGTGATCGAGGGAATGAGTGATAAGTATGAAAATATGTTGTTAGGATACAGGTTCTTGAAAGAAGTGGTGGGATGGTGGTCCATCCCGAGCAGGAATATGATTTGAGTTTGCATTAGGAAGGGGAATGTACATGGAGAGTTGTACTTGGATGGGAATGGAGGAGTAAGCAGTAAAATATGGAAGGGAGTGCCGTTTGGTTGCGAAAGAGAGTGTAAAAGTGCCGCGAGAAGTTGGAGAAGTTGTTAGTGTGAAAGTTGCGTGGCCCGATAGTCTTGGGATTGTCAAAGGTGACAAGTGTGCATATGTGGTTGAGGGTGTGGATGCGAACAAGTTGGTAAGAGCGAGTGTGCATGTGTACGATGGGATTTGGATATGGAGAATCCTCTGGTTTTTGTGGCCTCATTGCCGAGTGTTAGGAAAAAGCGAGTGCGGGGGTATACGTGAGGGTGATTGTGTGGGGTGTTGTATACGTTGGTGGATGTGGATGACGAAAAGATAAGGTTGGGTGGCGGCGGGTGATGACGAGGTAGCATGAAAAAAGTGATGAGTGGAAGTATGATGAGTTGAGAGAAAGAATTTGAGGTTGGTGAAAAATTTGTTGGTGATGAACGAGAGGGAGCGGTTGATGCAGATGTTGTGGGATAGGCGGGGTGCGTTGAGTCGGGGTGACGAGGATTTCAGGGGATCTAAGCTTCCAGAAATTCAAGATAGTTTTGAATAACGATACCCCCATATATCAGCGTCCCCGACACTTTTCTGCGCCTATTTGCCCGAGAGATTGAGGAACAGTGTGAGGAACTTGAGAGAGTGGGAGGTGATCGAGAGGAGTGAGAGTGCTTGGAATAGTCCCATAGTCCCCAGTACGCAAGACAGATGGGAGTTGAGGATGTGTGTGGATTACAGGAAGGTGAATGAAGTGACTGTGAAGGAGCGATTCCCGATGAATGTGGTGTCTGATTGTGTATATAAGATGCATGGGATGAGAGTGTTCACAAAATTGGATTTGGTAAGGGGCTATTACCAGATGCCTCTTGAGGAAGGGAGCAGGCATGTTACGGCTTTTTCGAGTGGTAGCTGCCACTATCAATTCAAGAGGTTAAGTTTTGGATTGGCTAATGCGCCTGCTGCCTTCCAGAGGGCGATGAATGTAGTTTTGGCTGGTTTTGATAGAAGGAAGGTGACTGTGTTTATAGATGACGTTTGATTGCAAGTGAGACTGTTGAGGAGAATGTGGAACTGCTTGAGAAGGTGTTGGAACGGTTGGAAGAGGTTGGAGCGAAAGTGAAGTTGGAGAAGTGTACGTGGTTGGCTGGGGAAGTGGAATTTCTTGGTCATAAGGTGAGTGCGAGTGGTGTAAGGAAGAGTGAAAAGTTTGTGGAAAAAGTAAAGGAGTTTCCACGTCCCCGGACCGTGGCGGGATTTGAGTTAAAGGGTTTTTTTGGGTTTGATTGAGTCGGGAGGAAGTTTCGTTAGGGAGTTCCGTTCGGGTATAGGGAAGCCGTTGAACTGAATGGGGGGACCACAGGGAAAAAAAGAAAAAAATTGTTTACTAAACTGAGGTGGGATGGAAGCGAATGGTGGGAGCATTTGAGAGATGAATAAAAGAGGAGGCTGATAGGGACGTCACCTTGGCTTTTCCGGACTACAGTGAGGATGCCAGTAAGCTTGAGTTGTATGCTGATGCTAGTAAGTGTTTAGTATGGGAGGATGCTTTGGTGCAGATGCAAGAGGTGAATGGGGAGGGACAATTGAGAGTGATTGCGTATGTGAGTAAAGCTTTTAATAAAGCAGAGCTTAAGTATTCGGTGGGGTTGAGAAAAAGGGAGCTTGCGGCAAAATAAGGGTTTTTTTTTTTTGTGTGAAAGCGTTGAAAGTGTTTTTGTATGGGGTAAAATTTGTGCGTAAGGGGGGACAGAATCAATCGGCCGTTAGTTTATATGATCAAGAAGGAAAGTGTGAATGATAGGATTGCGATGACAATTGAGGATTTGAGTGAGTTTGATTTTGGCTTAGAATATGTGCTGGGGAGTAAAAATGTGATTGCTGATACGAGTCTAGGATGCATGGTAAGGACAGTGGTGTTGTGAAAAGTGACTGGGATCCGAATATGGTACCTGAGGGTTGGTTGTAAAAGAGAGGTTTGAAGGGAATGACAGAATGTGTGAATGTTTGTTTTCAGCATTGAAAAACTTGGAAGGTAAGGGTCCTCTGGTTGAAAGAGGTACCCGGTAGTGTGAATGAGTTTCGCGAAGAGGGGAAGGTGATGAGTGATGTGCAGAAGGAAGTGGCATGTGCGGAGGAACAAGGTGGGCAAGGAGAAGTGTTGCAAGAATTGTTGTCAGCAGTAGCTGAGTTGTTTGGAATAAAAGTGTTGTTGTATTTTGGATGGGACGACCGGTTGAATATCGAGGAAGGGTGAGTACAGGTAATGAACGTGGGGTTTTTGATGATTCAGTGCGGGGAACGTGGTTGTAATTGGTTGGTTACAAAAAGGGACTGTGAAGGGGATCTGAGTCAGAATTGTGGTGGAAATGGGGGGAGTTAGCTGAGGATGAATGTGATGAGGAGGATTGTGATGTGGATAACCAGGTGGACGTGGTAGTGAATGTGTGTATGCATGGGAACTCGAGAGGGAAAATGGTGACGTTTGTCCAAGTAAATGATAGTGAGTATTGTAGTTTGGTTGACACAGGGGCGGGGCACAAGTTTCCTGGTGAGTGGGTCAGTGGTGAGTGAACTTGAGAGATGTGATTGGGAAGTGAAAAGGCCAGGCAGTCTACAAGTGTGAGAATACATGGGTTAGGACAAGGAAGTGTTTTAGTATGGGAAGAGGTACGGTTAAAGGTTAGGTTGGGAGATCTTGAGGTAATGCATAACTTTATAGTTATAGGAGAAAATGACATGCCATCTTGTTTTTAATAGGGATAGATTTTTTGAGGATCCACGATATAGACGTAGATGTAGGAAAATGGAATTCTTAGAAAGGGGGGCAGGCAAGTAGCTAGGATTCAAGATGGTAATTTGTTTGTAGCAAACTTTGTGGGTATGATTGATATTGCTAGGGGAGTGGAGAAATGATCTGTTGAGTGAGGAAGAGATTGAGGAAATGCAAAATAAGTGCCTGGAGATAAGTGTGTTGCGACAATGTGTTTTGGGAGGAGTGCGTGTGGAAGACTGGCCATGTGAATTGGATGTATATAAGAGGGTTGCTAAAACCCGTTTTGTGGTGTGCAAAAACATAGTGTACTTTTTTGCATCAAGGAAGGGGTGGGTATGCTACAAGGAAGTGTATGTGGCCAGTGTTTTCTGTTGAGTCAGCTGTGAGTATGTGTGTTTGTTGGTGCATGATCGGTTTGGGCATATGGGAAAAAATAAGTTTGTGGGAATGCATGAGAGAGAGATTGTATGCTCCTGGGTTGGAGTTTGTGTAAAGTGTTATTTGTGTGGATGTGGCTGTCACATGTGAAGACTGTCAGAGGGGAAAGTATCAGAGTGTGCATGCAAGTCCACCTGTGTTGCGATGCAGATGAAAGAGCCGTTTTGAAATGCTTGTGATTGATTGTGTTTCTTTGCCCAGGACTGCGAGAGGGACACGCGGGGGATGATTGTGATGGTGGATCACATGAGTAAATTTGCTTATGTGGTTACCATCAAAGATAAGAAGGAGTTGAAACTGTTGCACGAATGGTGGGTCAAGTGATGTTGCCCATGTGTGTGTGTAAGCCGGCAAAAATGTTGAGTGATAATGGACCTGAGTTTGTGGGATGGGAATTTGAAGAATGTTGAAGGAATGGGGTATTGTGCATGTGTATTCTACTCCGTATATGCCCAGTGCGAATGGGTTGGCTGAAAGGACTGTTAGGACGATGACTGAGATTTGCGAATGATGAGTAAGAGCGACAAGGATTAGGGATATGTATGTAGGACGTGCAGTTTGGGTATATAACGCCACACTGCAGAAGAGTATAGGTATGTCTCCTTGTAAATATGTGTTGAATTTTGAAAAGGATTGTCAGACCGCGGTTGGGTCTGTCAGAAGGTGATCGGGATTTGTGGAAGAAAGCGAGTGAAAGGTTTGAGTGTTTTAAGATGGGATAAGGTGTTGAAAGAGGTGGTTGAGATGGGAAGAATGAATGTGAATAAAGTAAGGGAGAAATTTGAAGGGCCTTTTGAGATTTTGGAAGTGGGACCGAGTGGATTGAGTTATGTTTTGGGGAAATTGCGAGTAGGTGGGGGACTGGATGAGGTTAGGGCACACCATAACCAGCTCCGTAAGTGGAGGGAAGTACCACACTATGTTCGGGAGAATGCGATGAAGTGAGTGGTTGAGGGTGAATAAGTATGAGCCGACTGTTGGTGAACAAATTGGTCTGGGAGATCGACAGTTGGTGGTTGGTTAGTATGGAAGAAAACAGAAGAGAGTGGAGAGAGGAAGTGGAAGGGAAAGCGTGAACGGCATGGTAAAGGGGTTGGTGGTAGGGTGCAAACGGTTGATAAAGCGTGTGCTACGGATGACTTTGGGGAATGAATGATAACTTGTGGTGTATGTGGGTTTGAGTTGACAGGGACAAGTAAGACTTCAGTGAGAAGGAAACTGAATAGTGAGGAGGTGGTTGATAGGATGGATAAGTCTTTGCAGGAGTTTGACAGAAAATATGGATGAACTGAGTGGTTTGGTGGCCGAAATAGGGAGGGGGATGTTGGAACCAGAGTTGGAAGACATCGGTGAAGTAGTGATGGAATTTGGGAGGATGGTAGTGAGGGAGATAATGGGAGTTTGAAAGAAAGTGGTTTGGAAGAAGTGAATGGCGATGTAACTGAAAGAGTGTATGATGGTCCTCAAACAGATCCAGGGGACCTGCATCTGAGCATCCTTGGGTGTTGCGAAAGGCCAATTTTAGTGTGGATGTTGTGAGTGTAAGGAGATGTTGTCAAATGTAATGGGGAGGTAATATGGAGGAGTAATTTTAGTTTATATTTGACAACATCTACAAAGGTTGTTGTGAAGAGAGAGAGAGAGAGAGCGAGAGAGAGAGAGATTGGTGGGAAGAATGAATGGGAGTGGTTAGATGGCGGTTCGGAAGCATGTCTGTTGTGGCACTCTGTAGGTAGTCAATGGAAAGTCTTGTTACGAGAGTTGTAAACAGTGAGGTGTCTGGTCAAAGTCAGTGTTGGTTGGTGGCAGCAGTTTTCCTTTGGTGTTTCGGTTGTTTGTGTGTGGATTGATAGATTTTGGGGTTTGTGAAGTTGTTTGTGCATGTGTCTGTCTGGTTGTGGTGAGGTTAAGAAGGTTGGTGGTGCATTTTCGGTGTCTGTTAGTGGTGGTTGGGGCAGGGTTGGTTTTGGCGGGTTGTTGTACTGCTGTAAGTCGTGTGGTTGTCGTGTTTTTTCAGGCGGTTGGTGTTCATCTGCATTTAGTCGTTGGGTTATTTAGTTTTTGTGGGGTTGTGGGTTCCCCTCCCGAGGTGGTTGATTTGTGTTGGTTGGTCGGCGGTGGTGTGTGTTGGATAGCCTATAGCCTATATCCAGTGGACGACAGCACACCCAAGCCTAGTCCTAGGTATCAGAAAGCCCAGCTCCCCCCCCGGTGAGTCACTGGTTTTGTGTTTTTTGTTTTTTCTGTATGTAGGTAAGTTGGGGGGGGGCAAAAATTGTCTTGCCCCCCCCCCCCCCCCTTGTTTTGTTTTTTTTTAGTTGTTAAGTTTGGGGAAAAGTGTGATTGAGGGTGGGTTTGATAGCCAGACAGGTTAAGTTTTTGTGGGGAGGTTACTTGTTTTTGTGATCCCGCCACAAAGTGTCTAAGCAAAGACTTCTCCATATGCACTACGGCATAGGCCACTAGAAACTTAGCCAAGTTTCCTATCTCTGGCAAAAGTTGTCACAAATACAACAAAGGAGGTTATTGTGCAAGAAAACACAACTTCTGGAACACAAATATCAGAGAAAAAAAATGTAGTGCCATTTTCGTATGCATTCAAAAAAAAAAAAAAAAAATGCAAAAATCCTCCTATAAATCTCTCTGCAGCATCAAACTGCTTAAATTATAAACACGTTCCCGAACAATGACTCCAAGTCACGAACTGAGACATTAAAAGATTCACACAAACTGGAGAGAAAAGATAAATTCAAATTCCCCCATGATAAAAAACTTGTGTCAGCAATGGCTAACTTCCAAATAAGGAAAAAAGAAAAATCAACGGCACTGTTAACTATCCCCGTGACTCATGTAGATGTCAAGCAATTCTCTGCTGAACTCATAAAAAAAGAAAAACAAAAAAATGTGTTGTTAGTTCCTCCCAAATTCAAAAAAAATTTCGCCACCTTTAATAGCACTACAACACCCATGTTAGTATATAAAAAAATCACCAGTATTAGTATAAAAAACATCACCAATGTTAATGCTTGCCCATTCACCAAAAGTTCAGCACAAAATTCACCAAAAGTTCAGGAAAATTCAGCACAATTCACCAAAAATTCAGCCAGATTCATCACCCATGAACTACTGACATATAACTACAAAACGTCTCCCATAAATTCATTGTAACTAATTCTCCATAATATAATTATCTGTAATAATTATAAAATAATCTCCCATGAAATATCCCAAATCTCCTGAAAAATAAGTCTCAAGTAATGATAATTCTACTTAAGTAACCCCCCGTAAAATATCTCAAGTAATAATAATAATTCTCCATAGTAATAGTTCTCCTGCAAATATCTCAAGTAAGGGCATTAATATTGCCAATCCTCCAGTATAAACCAATATTGCCACACTCCACAATCAACACCATTTCCCCAGTATACACCCAAGACAACACGAGGCACCCATCCACCACCAATGGCAACACCGCCTGACAACATCAGTCTACAATGTGAGAATACATGGGTTAGGACAAGGAAGTGTTTTAGTATGGGAAGAGGTACGGTTAAAGGTTAGGTTGGGAGATCTTGAGGTAATGCATAACTTTATAGTTATAGGAGAAAATGACATGCCATCTTGTTTTTTAATAGGGATAGATTTTTTGAGGATCCCACGATATAGACGTAGATGTAGGAAATGGAATTCTTAGAAAAGGGGGGCAGGCAAGTAGCTAGGATTCAAGATGGTAATTTGTTTGTAGCAAACTTTGTGGGGGTATGATTGATATTGCTAGGAGTGAGAATGATCTGTTGAGTGAGGAAGAGATTGAGGAAATGCAAAAAATAACGTGGCCTTGGAGATAAGTGTGTTGCGACAATGTGTTTTGTGGGAGGAGTGCGTGTGGAAGACTGGGCCATGTGAATTGGATGTATATAAGAGGGTTGTTGCCTTAAAACGTTTTTGGGTGGTTGCAAAAAAAAAAAAAAAACATAGTGTACTTTTTGCATCAGGAAGGGGTGTATGACAAAAGGAAGTTGTAGTTGCCAGTGTTTTTCTGTTGAGTCAGCAGTGAGTATGTGTTTGTGGTGCATGATCGGTTTGGGGCATATGGGAAAAAAAATAAAAATTAAGTGGGGGGAATGCATGAGAGAAAGAGATTTTGGTATGCTTCCTGGGTTGAGTAAGATTTGTGTGGATGTTGGCTGTCCCCCACGTGTGTGAAGACTGTCAGAGGGTAAAGTATCAGAGGTGATGCATGCAAGTCCACCTGTGTTTGCGATTGCAGATGAAAGAGCCGTGTGAAATGCTTGTGATTGATTGTGTTTCTTGCCCAGGACTGAGAGAGGACACGTGGGGGGATGATTGTTGGATGGTGGATCACATGAGTAAATTTGCTTATGTGGTTCCCCATCAAAGATAAAAAGAGGAGTGAAAATAAACTGTTGCACGAATGGTGGGTCAAGTGATGTTTGCCCATGTGTGTGTGTAAGCCGGCAAAAATGTTGAGTGATAATGGACCTGAGTTTGTGGGATGGAATTTGAAGAAATGTTGAAGGTAATGGGGTATTGTGCATGTGTATTCTATTCCGTTTATGCCCAGTGCGTATGGGTTGGCTGAAAGGACTGTTAGGACGATGACTGAGATTTTGCGAATGATGAGTAAGAGCGACAAGGATTGGGATATGTATGTAGGACGTGCAGTTTGGGTATATAAGCCACACTGCAGAAGAGTATAGGTATGTCTCCTTGTAAATATGTGTTGAATTTTGAAAGGATTGTCAGACCGCGGTTGGGTCTGTCAGAAGGTGATCGGGATTTGTGGAAGAAAGCGAGTGAAAGGTTTGAGTGTTTTAAGATTGGGGATAAGGTGTGAAAGAGGTGGTTGAGATGGGAAGAATGAATGTGAATAAAGTAAGGGAGAAATTTGAAGGGCCTTTTGAGATTTTGGAAGTGGGACCGAGTGGATTGAGTTATGTTTTGGGGAAATTGCGAGTAGGTGGGGGACTGGATGAGGTTAGGGCACCCCCAACACCATACAAAACCCAGGCTCCGTTTAAAGTGGGGGAGGGGACAAGGGTTTAAGTACCCCCAAACCCACTGTATTGTTCCGGGGAAGGGAAAAGGAGAGGGGGAGGGACGGAATGCGATGAGTGAGTGGTTGAGGGTGAATAAGTATGAGCCGACTGTTGGTGAACAAATTGGTCTGGGAGATCGACAGTTGGTGTTGGTTGAGTTATGGAAGAAAACAGAAGAGTGTGGAGAGAGGAAGTGGAAGGAAAAGCGTGAACGGCATGGTAAAGGGTGGGGTTGGTGGTAGGGTGCAAACGGTTGATAAAGCGTGTGCTACGGATGACTTTGGGGAATGAATGATACTTGTGGTGTATGTGGGTTTGAGTTGACAGGGACAAGTAAGACTTCAGTGAGAAGGAAAACTGAATAGTGAGGAGGTGGTTGATAGGATGGATAAGTCTTTGCAGGAGTTTGACAGAATATGGATGAACTGAGTGGTTTTGGTGGCCGAAATAGGGGAGATTGGAACCAGAGTTGGAAGACATCGGTGAAGTAGTGAATGGAATTTGGGAGGATGGTAGTGAGGGAGATAATGGGAGTTTGAAAGAAAGTGGTTTGGAAGAAGTGAATGGCGATTTGTAACTGAAAGAGTGTATGATGGTCCTCAAACAAGATCCAGGGGACCTGCATCTGAGCATCCTTGGGTGTTGCGAAAGGCAATTTAGTGTGGATGTTGTGAGTTGGTAAGAGATGTGTCAAATGTAATGGGGGAGGTTAATATGGAGGAGTAATTTTAGTTATATTTGACAACATCTACAAAGGTTGTGTGAGAGAGAGAGAGAGAGAGAGAGAGAGAGAGATTGGTGGAAGAATGAATGGGAGTGGTTAGATGGCGGTCGGAAGCATGTCTGTTGTGGCACTCTGTAGGTAGTCAATGGGAAGAATTCTGTACGAGAGTTGTAAACAGTGAGGTGTATGGTCAAGTCAGTTGTTGGTTTTGGCAGCAGTTTTCCTTTGGTTTTCGAGTTTGTGTGTTATTTGAAGATTTTGGGGTTGTGAAGTTTGTGTGCATGTGTTTCTGTATGGTGTGGTGAGGTTAAGAAGGTTGGTGGTGATTTTCGGTGTCTGTTAGTGGTGGTTGGGGCAGGGTTGGTTTGGCGGGTTGTTGTACTGCTGTAAGTCGTGTGGTGGTCGTGTTTTTCAGGCGGTTGGTGGTCATTCTGCATTTAGTCGTTTGGGTTATTTAGTTTTGTGGGTGTTGCCCGAGTGGTTGATTTGTGTTTGGTTGTCGGCGGTGGTTGTGTGTTGGATAGCCTATAGCCTATAATCCAGTGGACGACAGCACAGCCTAGTCCTAGGTATCAGAAGCCAGCGGTGAGTACCTGTTTGTGTTTTTGTTCTGTATGTAGGTATTGGGGCAATTGTCCTGCTGTGTTTTTTAGTGTTAAAGTGGAAAGTGTGATTGAGGGTGGGTTTGATAGCCCAGACAGGTTAAGTTTATGTGTGGGGAGGTTACTTGTTTTTGTGATCCGCCACAAAGTGTCTAAGCAAAGACTTCTCCATATGCACTACACGGCATAGGCCACTGAAACTTAGCCAAGTTTCCTATCTCTGGCAAGTTGTCACAAATACAACAAAGGTATTGTGCAAGAAACCCACAACTTCTGGAACACAAATATCCAGAGAGAAAAAAAAATGTAGTGCCATTTCGTATGCATTCAAAAAAATGCAAAAATCCTCCTATAAATCTCTCTGCAGCATCAAACTGCTTAAATTATAAACACGTTCCCGAACAATGACTCCAAGTCACGAACTGAGACATTAAAAGATTCACACAAACTTGGAGAGAAAAGATAAATTCAAATTCCCCCATGATAAAAAACTTGTGTCAAGCAATGGCTAACTTCCAAATAAGGAAAAAAAGAAAAATCAACGGCACTGTTAACTATCCCCGTGACTCATGTAGATGTCAAGCAATTCTCTGCTGAACTCATAAAAAAAGAAAAACAAAAAAATGTGTTGTTAGTTCCTCCCAAACTTCAAAAAAATTTCGCGCCACCTTTTAATAGCACTACAACACCCATGTTAGTATATAAAAAAAATCACCAGTATAGTATATCACCAATGTTAATGCTTGCCCATTCACCAAAAGTTCAGACACAAAATTCACCAAAAGTTCAGGCAAAATCAGCACAATTCACCAAAATTCAGCCAGATTCATCACCCTGAACTAACTGACATATTAAAACTACACCAACGTCTCCCCATAATTCATTGTAATAAATTCTCCATAATATAATTTTTATCTGTAATAATTATAAAATAATCTCCCCATGAAAAAATATCCCAAAAAAAATCTTCCTGAAAAAAAATAAGTTCTCAAAAAGTATGATAATTCCTACTTAAGTAACCCCCCGTAAAAAATAATCTTCAAAGTAAATAATTAAATACAAAAATTCCTTCCATAGTAATTTAAGGTTCTCCATGCAAAATATTCTTCAAAAAAAGTAAAAGGGGCGGGGCATTAATATTGCCCAATCACCCTCCCAAGCTATAAACCAATATTGCCACACTCCACAATCAACACCCATTTCCCCAGTATACACCCAAAGACAACACGAGGCACCCATCCACCACCAATGGCAACACCGCCTGACAACATCAGTCTACAAGTGTGAGAATACATGGGTTAGGACAAGGAAGTGTTTTAGTATGGGAAGAGGTACGGTTAAAGGTTAGGTGGGAGATCTTGAGGTAATGCATAACTTTTATAGTTATAGGAGAAAATGACATGCCATCTTGTTTTTTAATAGGGATAGATTTTTTGAGGATCCCGATATAGACGTAGATGTAGGAAATGGAAATTCTTAGAAAAGGGGGGCAGGCAAGTAGCTAGGATTTCAAGATGGTAATTTGTTTGTAGCAAACTTTGTTTGGGGGTAATGATTTGATATTTGTCTATTGAGTGAGAATGATCTGTTGAGTGAGGAAGAGATTGAGGACAAAATGCAAAATAATTGCCCTGGATGATAAGTGTGGTTTGCGGACAATTGTTTTGGGAGGGAGGGTGCGTTGTGGAAGACTGGCCGATGTGAATTGGATGTATAATAAGAGGGGTTGCTAACTTTTTGTTTTTTGTGTGTGCCAAAAACATAGTGTTGAACTTTTTTGCATCATGGAAGGGGTGTAATGACAAGGAACGTGTATGTGGCCAGTGTTTTCTGTTTGAGTCAGCTGTGGTAAGTAGTGTTTGTTGGTGCATGAGTCGGTTTGTTTGGGCATATGGGTAAAAAAATAAGTTGTGGGAATGCATTGAGAGAGAGATATTGTATGCTCCTGGTTGAGTTAAGATTTTGTTTGGTGGAATGTGGCTGTCACGTGGGTGAAGACTGTCAGAGGGAAAGTATCAGAGTGTGCATGCAAGTCCACCGTGTTGCGATTGCAGATGAAAGAGCCGTTTTGAAATGCTTGTGATTGATTGTGTTTCTTTGCCCAGGACTGCGAGAGGACACGTGTGGGGATGATTGTGATGGTGGATCACATGAGTAAATTTGCTTATGTGGTTCCCATCAAAGATAAGAGGAGTGAAACTGTTTGCACGAATGGTGGGTCAAGTGATGTTGCCATGTGTGTGTGTAAGCCGGCAAAAATGTTGAGTGGATAATGGACCTGAGTTTGTGGGATGGGAATTTGAAGAAATGTTGAAGGAATGGGTATTGTGCATGTGTATTCTACTCCGTATATGCCCAGTGCGAATGGGTTGGCTGAAAGGACTGTTAGGACGATGACTGAGATTTTGCGAATGGAATGAGTAAGAGCGACAAGGATTGGGATATGTATGTAGGACGTGTAGTTTGGGTATATAACGCCACACTGCAGAAGAGTATAGGTTATCTCCTTACCTTGTAAATATGTGTTGAATTTTGAAAGGATTGTCAGACCGCGGTTGGGTCTGTCAGAAGGTGATCGGGATTTGTGGAGAAAGCGAGTGAAAGGTTTGAGTGTTTTAAGATTGGGGATAAGGTGTTTGAAAGAGGTGGTTGAGTATGGGAAGAATGAATGTGAATAAGTAAGGGAGAAATTTGAAGGGCCTTTTTGAGATTTGGAAGTGGGACGAGTGGATTGAGTTATGTTTTGGGGAAATTGCGAGTAGGTTGGGGGACTGGATGAGGTTAGGGCACACCATAACCAGCTCCATAAGTGGAGGGAAGTACCACGCAACTATGTTCGGGAGAATGCGATGAGTGAGTGGTTGAGGGTGAATAAGTATGAGCCGACTGTTGGTGAACAAATTGGTCTGGGAGATCGACAGTTGGTGTTGGTTGAGTATGGAAGAAAACAGAAGAGTGTGGAGAGAGGAAGTGGAAGGGAAAAGCGTGAACGGCATGGTAAAGGGGTTGGTGGTAGGGTGCAAAACGGTTGATAAAGCGTGTGCTACGGATGACTTTGGGGGAATGAATGATACTTGTGGGTATGTGGGTTTGAGTTGACAGGGACAAGTAAGACTTCAGTGAGAAGGAAACTGAATAGTGAGGAGGTGGTTGATAGGATGGGATAAAGTCTTTGCAGGAGTTTTGACAGAAATATGGATGAACTGAGTGGTTTGGTGGCCGAAATAGGGGAGATGTTGGAACCAGAGTTGGAAGAAACATCGGTGAAGTAAGTGAATGGAATTTGGGAGGATGGTAGTGAGGGAGATAATGGGAGTTTGAAAGAAAGTGGTTTGGAAGAAGTGAATGGTTTCGATGTAACTGAAAGAGTGTATGATGGTCCTCAAACAAGATCCAGGGGACCTGCATCTGACATCCTTGGGTGTTGCGAAAGGCAATTTAGTGTGGATGTTGTGAGTGTAAGGAGATGTTGTCAAATGTAATGGGGGAGGTAATATGGAGGAGTAATTTTAGTTTATATTTGACAACATCTACAAAGGTTGTGTGAGAGAGAGAGAGAGAGAGAGAGAGAGAGATTGGTGGAAGAAATGAATGGAGTGGTTAGATGGCGGTCGGAAGCATGTCTGTTGTGGCACTCTGTAGGTAGTCAATGGAAGTCTGTTACGAGAGTTTGTAAACAGTGAGGTGTCTGGTTAAGTCAGTGTTTGGTTTTGGCAGCAGTTTTCCTTTGGTGTTTCGTTGTTTGTGTGTTATTTGATAGATTTTGGGGTTGTGAAGTTGTTGTGCATGTGTCTGTCTGGTTGTGGTGAGGTTAAGAAGGTTGGTGGTGCATTTTCGGTGTCTGTTAGTGGTGGTTGGGGCAGGGTTGGTTTTGGCGGGTTGTTGTTGTACTGCTGTAAGTCGTGTGGTTGTCGTGTTTTTTCAGGCGGTTGGTGTTCATCTGCATTTAGTCGTTGGGTTATTTAGTTTTTGTGGGGTTGTGGGTCCCGGGTGGTTGATTTGTGTTTGGTTGTCGGCGGTGGTTGTGTGTTGGATAGCCTATAGCCTATATCCAGTGGACGACAGCACAGCCTAGTCCTAGGTATCAGAAGCCAGCGGTGAGTACCTGTTTGTGTTTTTGTTCTGTATGTAGGTATTGGGGCAATTGTCCTGCTGTGTTTTTTAGTGTTAAGTGGAAAGTGTGATTGAGGGTGGGTTTGATAGCCAGACAGGTTAAGTTTTTGTGGGGAGGTTACTTGTTTTTGTGATCCCGCCACAAAGTGTCTAAGCAAAGACTTCTCCATATGCACTACGGCATAGGCCACTAGAAACTTAGCCAAGTTTCCTATCTCTGGCAAAGTTGTCACAAATACAACAAAGGTATTGTGCAAGAAACCCACAACTTCTGGAACACAAATATCCAGAGAAAAAAAATGTAGTGCCATTTCGTATGCATTCAAAAAAATGCAAAAATCCTCCTATAAATCTCTCTGCAGCATCAAACTGCTTAAATTATAAACACGTTCCCGAACAATGACTCCAAGTCACGAACTGAGACATTAAAAGATTCACACAAACTGGAGAGAAAAGATAAATTCAAATTCCCCCATGATAAAAAACTTGTGTCAGCAATGGCTAACTTCCAAATAAGGAAAAAAGAAAAATCAACGGCACTGTTAACTATCCCCGTGACTCATGTAGATGTCAAGCAATTCTCTGCTGAACTCATAAAAAAAGAAAAACAAAAAAAATGTGTTGTTAGTTCCTCCCAAATTCAAAAAAAATTTCGCCACCCTTAATAGCATTACAACACCCATGTTAGTATATAAAAAAATCACCAGTATTAGTATAAAAAACATCACCAATGTTAATGCTTGCCCATTCACCAAAAGTTCAGCACAAAATTCACCAAAAGTTCAGGAAAATTCAGCACAATTCACCAAAAATTCAGCCAGATTCATCACCCATGAACTACTGACATATTAACTACAAAACGTCTCCCATAATTCATTGTAATAATTCTCCATAATATAATTATCTGTAATAATTATAAAATAATCTCCCATGAAATATCCCAAATCTCCTGAAAAATAAGTCTCAAGTAATGATAATTCTACTTAAGTAACCCCCCGTAAAATATCTCAAGTAATAATAATAATTCTCCATAGTAATAGTTCTCCTGCAAATATCTCAAGTAAGGGCATTAATATTGCCAATCCTCCAGTATAAACCAATATTGCCACACTCCACAATCAAACAACACCCCATTTCCCCCAGTATACACCCAAGACAACACGAGGCACCCATCCACCACCAATGGCAACACCGCCTGACAACATCAGTCAGCAATCATCATCAGTCAGCACCATCGGGCATCACCATTCACCACCACTCGGCAATCACCATCACTCAGCACCATTTTAAAGTAATCTCCCCAACATCAATCAAATCTCAATTAAAAACAATAATAATCTGTGTCCCCATTTATAATTATGCCTTCCAAATCATAATGAAAACTTACACACATCCCATATGCATATCATTTCCTTTTCTCTTCACTCATTAGAAAGATAAAAAACTCTTTCTGAAAAAAACCCTACGGGCATCTCACATCATCAACCAATCGTTATCAGCTGATGTCCTGGCACAAAGAAAAAAAACAGAAGTTCACCCCCCACTAAAAAAAAAGAGAGCTTCACCATCCCGGTCAAGCAATGCTCCCCAGAGGCAGACCATTATTAACCTTCCCTTGCAATACCCCTGTGGGTCGGTTCAGCAGAAATTACACTGACAGCGTAAGATCAAGTGGGCGCTCTTTGTCTCCAAGCAAAAAAATGCAATTTAAGCAACAGTTTCGCATGTATGAAAACCATTCATACACACGTATGTATTAAACAAAGACGAATGCATCTCTTCTAATATGTGCCAATAAAAAAACACATCATTTTCTACTCCTATGGGGAAAAAAATGTGGTATCCTAAACCAATCCCATAACTCACGAAATGATTAAACCCCCCCCCCCCCAACCCCCCCCCCCCCCACAGGACTCAAAAAAAACACATTGTAACACTCACCCCTTCTCAATGAAAGAAAACCCGGAATCTGCGCAATTATAAACACGCAAATCTCATCGGCACAACGCAAACGCGCTCGGCGAGAAGGCACTCACAAGATCTAAGTCCTAACTGACTGACCAACTGAGCCCGAGGCATCACCATGGGCAAATTTGATGACTCTAGTTCAATTCTCTTTCCTCAGTACCACCGCTAACGGATGGACAAACCTTAACTCCCACAAGTTATCAACTGAAATATAACACATTCCCACAATCAGACACTCTGAAAACAGCATTTTAAAGCTGATACCAATCTCAAAAAAGGCTTTTTCGTTCGACCACCGCCAGCCACCACTATTAGCAACGAGGAGCGTCACCCCCCGCTATTTTCATTATTTGGTAAGCGTTTAGCCATTGCGGAAGGCGAACTGGTAACACTCAGTCCCCTCCCCTCTCTCTCTATCTCTCTCTCTCAAGGTGATCACTGGCATAGCTCTCTCTCTCTCTCTCTCTCTCTCTCTCTCTCTCTCTCTCTCTCTCTCTCCATTATCTAAGGTCACCTAATCAGTCGGAACTACAAAAATAGACATTTATTCAAAGTAAAGCATTAATTGAATGATTTAGGTTCTTACAGGATAATTAACAGAATGGTAATAGTTCAAGTCTCACAGACAACCCCCCCATGAAATAATAGTCTTAATCAGTAATTAGTCACACCAATTATCTCTTCTCCAAAATATTATAGTTCCCTCCACTAGGACACTTAGTCCCCTCCACTAGGACACTCAGTCCCCTCACTAGATCCGCCTGTTTAAAAGACAGGAGAACACACTCGTGAGCACACACAATTGCAAAGACAAAGTCAAAAGATCAAATGAAATAGAACATCTTTACAAAATATCAAAGTAAGAGACAAGCCACAACTTTGGTTAAAGCATAATAACTCACCCATTGCAACCTGGAATTTAACTTAAACAAAAATACATTATAGAGCTATCCAGGCTCTTTCTCCCCAAGGCAGCCATCTCCCTCGTTCTGCCTAAAACTTTCCGTTATCAACAGACATAGCTCGTACACGTACAGATGAATTCACACTCTTAAGTAACAAGTCGCAGCCAGTTTTCAAAGGCACCTTGAGCAAGCCCTCACGAACTCACATACCAACAGAACAAACATTGACCTGCTAAGTTAGCATCTTATTGTCACACCATCCCAGAAAAAAGCTATCAGCTTTCTTAAGCTGTCACTCGGACTCTGTCTCCATGGGAAGTTAAAAATGATAAGTCTGCACATTCCTCCTTTCAACAGATTCATGTACATGCCTACTCACACTTATACATAAGTTCCCAAAGATGTGTATGGCTCCCATTTCAAACAGTGATGTAGTGGGTTTGTGCATCGTGCAGTTTTCTTTGGTTTTAACCATCAGAGAATTCTCTTCTCTAGGTGGTTGGTAGGACAACAGGAGATTCCCATGTGTCCATGTAGATTTGCTGTGTAATTCCTCTTTTTACCTGGGAGGTGGGTGAGATATTAGGAGATTCCCATGTGTCCCTATGTTACTTAGGATGTGTCTGGTGATCTGTGCCAGTGTCAGCTCATGTTCAGTAAGGTTCAACCTGAGAGACTGTCTCTGGGCAGTCTAGTAGGTAGTGCTCAAGGGGCTGATTGCCTCTTGGTCACAGTACTGACATGACCTGCCCTCATTATCAATCATTTGTCAGGTGCACAAGTATCCTAGCCTTAACCTGTGTGTGATGACTGAGAGTTTTCTGGTGGTTTGCTTTGTGATGTCATGAGGCCCTAGATTTGTGACATCCACATACCACTTGGACGTCCGTGAATCTTGTAGATAGTGATGTCGTACTTCACTCTCTTCTTGGAGTTTGGCTTAGCTTTTAGCCATTTCCTTTAGGTGTGTTATGGATGGTTGCACTTTTATGCTTACTCTACTGCAGCTGAGGGTGCTTTTGGCTAGGATGTCAGCTTCTTCATTTCCCTGGATTCCCACATGGCTGGGTATCCAGTTTAGTATGACTCTCCTGCCAGCAGCTTGATGTGACTTGGCCACTGATTTTATAGCTGTTATCAATGTCACATTTATTTTGGATTTGTCGCCTTGATTGCGAGTATTGCTCCTTTGGAGTCGATATGCACTGTTGTGTGCCCTTCTTTCAGATTGGAATTTTCTAAGGCTTTTAAAATTGCCATTAGTTCTGCTTGCAGTATGGAGGCATTGTTGGATAGCCTCAAGCTTCCTTTGAAGTCTTGGGCGACCACTGCTGCTGCTGTCACCGGAGCTTCTGGATCAACTGAGCCATCTGTGTCATATGTGTTTTCAGCTGCTGTGCTCCTGATTGCTTCTTCTGCTGCAGTTTCCATCTGTGCTGCTGTTCACAGTGCTTTGTTTCCTGGTAGTATTGTAAAGTTATACTGGATTGGGTCTTCGACACAGGGAGGTGATTTTTGGTATCCCCTAGGTGGGACATCCTTTGTTATGTGTTTCACTGTGTCCTGCATATCGAGTTCTCTCAGGGTCTGGAGTTTGCTGCCCGCATAGGTTTTGGGCGGATCTAGCTCTTTATGCAGGTTTATGCATGCTTGCATTTTGTGTTTGAATGGTCCATTTCTGTTGTTTCTGATGGTTTTGCACAGAATGGCAGTATTTCTTTGGCCTATCCTGTGCGTGAGAGACTGTAGTTGTGTTTCTGCCCTCAAGAGACAAATTCTTGTCCACATTGGGGCTCCAAGTATAAGTCTCATTGCATTGTTTTGGATGATCTCCAGCCTCTGCTGTTGGTCCTTTTTGAGACTTGTCAGGACTGGTGTTGCATATTCTACTTATGCTCTGATGATTTGTATGTAGAACAACCTGAGCAGATGGTATGTTGCACCTTCTTGTAGTGATGTAATTTTCTTTAGAGCATTAAGCCCAATTTTTGTTTTGGCCTGGAGGAGCTGTATTTCCTTTTCAGGAGATAGTGTATCTGCAATGCAGACTTCCAGATATGTGTAGTTATCCATCCAGTCTATGATGTCTCCCTTCAGTAGAAGGTTGGGTGGGTTTCGATCATGTTTTATTGCCATGGCTTTTGTCTTATTACTTGGTGTGGTGTCTGTCCTCCTTATATTTGGGGTCGAAAGCAGAGGGGAGGCATCTGCCCTATGGTGATTTCCTATTGGCTGGTGGCGGTAAGTCTTCGTTTTCATTGGTGGCTTGAGCCAGGTCTCAAGCCACTTTCTCCGAGTCGATGGTTGTGATGCTGCAGGTCCTGTAGCCGTCTAGGCCTCCTGAGCGGCAGGGTAACATTGATGGGCATTGCACTTCGCTGTGGGACGTCATGGCTAATTTGATTTTTGTTGGCTGCAGGAGTATCTCGTTCGGGGGCGTTGTCTTCCGTGGAGTTGTCGTGATTGGTGGTGTCATTGTTGGTGGCAGGTCTTCTCATACTCGTAGGGAGGAGAAATTCTTCCTTCGTCATATTTAGTGTTGGTTTTACTTGCTGGATGAGAAGCGCCTCCAGCAGGTGTAACCGACGGGCATCTGGGGTCTTCCCGATGATTTTCATTTTTTGGATGGTAACATCCCGGGAGATGGCCTCTTGATTTTGGTGCGGGCGTGATTCTTGATAGCCCCCTCTTGGGCGTGGCATGAGAGTCTCTTCGACAGGCGCATGGTAGTCATACCAACGTAGGCGCCGCTGCAACCACGGACTGGGCATGTATACCGGTACTCCACATGCCTCTGCTTCAGGGGTTCTCGTACCTGTGGAGAGGGGTTATTTTTCATAATAAGGTCGTACGTCCTCTGATCTGGTAGTAAATGATCAGGTCGATATTCTTAGTGTCGTTGGTCGGGGATACATTTTTGGAAATAATTTTATTCACGGAGTCCTCTTACTCACGGTAATGGGGACTCATGAAGGCTTTGTAATACCGTACCATTTCTCCAGGGCTGTACGGACTTCTCTGCTTATTAATTTATTTGAATACCAGTTATTTACGAGTACTTGGGAGACGCGGTCAAGTTCCTGATGAGTGTCCTGCCAGGTTGAGCAGTGGGAGAGGGCTCTCCTGATGAAGGCTCTGACGGTCATGCTTTTTAATCTGGCGGGGCACTCGCTGTCACCGTTGAGGCAAAGTCCTAGGTTGGTCTTCTTTGTGTAGACAGAAGTATGGAGACCATCTTCCGTCTTCCTTACAAGGACATCGAGGAAAGGGAGCTGATCGTCGGTGCTGTGTTCAACTGGGTAATTCAGCACGCTGCACTGCTGAAATGCCTGATGGAGGGCTTCAACTTCATCCTCGGCGTCGACTTGAACAAATATGTCGTCGATATAACATCCATATCTGCGGGGTTGCTGCATCCTGGCGAAGACTTGTTCCTCCACGATGCCCATGTAAAAGTTAGCAAAGAGTACCCCCAGTGGGGAGCCCATTGCTACTCTGTCCTTCTGGCGGTACATCTGGCCATGGTGGGTGGAGAAAAGGGTCTTCTTGGTGCAGATCTCCAGCAGTGTATGGAGCGAGGCTTCAGGTATTTTGAGGGGCGCCGTTAACTGACTCCTGTAGACACGCTCAAGGATTATGTCAATGGTTTCATCGACAGGCATGTTCGTAAACAGGGACTCCACGTCCAGCGAGGCGATAATCCCGGTGCCAGGGGCGTCCTTGATGACTTCTAGGAATTCTACTGACGACTGCAGGCTGTACCGACTCGGGACGTAGGGGGTCAAAATTTGATTAAGACGTTTAGCCAAGGCGTACGTAGGGGCGGGCGTCTGGCTGACGATCGACTGGAGGAAGTTTCCTTGTTTGTGGGTTTTTATGTTACCGTTTAGAGAACCCAGGCTGTAGTCTTCTGGTATGGGCGGGAGGTGGACAGTGTTTGCCGCAACATTCACTGCGCTGATGACTCCGTTAGCCTCCCCCTTAATGTCATCTGTCAGGTTTCTTGTCAGGTGCTCAAACTTGCCCTCATTGGACAAAATAGCTTCTCATGATATTCAGCAGTATCAATCAAGACAAAGGCTGCCATCTTGTCTGCGTGTCGCACCGTGATGTTCTTTTTCTCCTTCAGTTTCTTCCCTGCTTTCTTCATCTCCTTGGTGAGGATCCCGCTGAAGTGAGAGCCCTCTCCGTAAGGGCTTCAGCAAGTAGGAGGGGTTGAAGGGCGTTGGTAGTTCTCACTATGCTCTAGGCTTCGAGCTGCTGGATGGAGTCTAGGAGCAACTCGATTTTGAGTCTCTTGTCGTGAGGCCTGGGTCTCGAAATGAAGTGGCAATTGAGACCCAGCTTCAGAAGGGCGTCTTGATTGGGGGTTGGGTCGTAATCAGTAAGGTTAATATATCCGTGGGTTCGTTCAGGGATGCTGTTCAGGGAAATGAGCTTGTGCAGGGCACCTCTCATCCGCTGCTTCATGTTGTCCTCCTGAAGGTGGGCGAGGCATCTCTCGATATTCGCAGGGTACGTTGGTTCCTCTCCTGCGGGGTTGTCTTCTTCAGTGGGTGTGTCACGTTCAGGGTAATCGAATTTGGTGTCGTCCAGTCCATGACTACCTTCTTTTTGAGGGGCACCAGGACGTGCTGCTATAGGTTCCTCTCCTACTCCACTGGTGCCAGGGCTGCTTCTCACTCTATTCAGAAAATAGAGAAGAATCTCTCCAAGTGTAACGCTGCTGAAGTAGCCATTACTTTTAATAAAGTATGCTTGATAGAGGTCTGCTTCCTAAGTATTATTATTATTATTATTATTATTATTATTATTATTATTATTTACTAGTAATTTACCAATCCTTACTAAAAGCATATTCATCTGCTGCTTCATATAAGTGACTCGCTAGTGTTTTTGTAACTATTGTCATTGATGTTTACCCTACAGTATTCTTTTCCAAATGATAAGTCATATGTATCAGAAATTGTGTATGATAAATTCATAAAGTACCCAAGTCTACGGGCATAACCAGCTCCGTTTCAGGGAATCACTTCTCACCCTCACCCCCTTCGGAGGGGGTGGGGGAGGTAGGATGAAACCCCATTATAGACTATCTTAGCGGTCTCCACTATTACCCTGCCAATTTTCATGCCCATCGGACCAGCCGCTCGGCCGTGATTGAATGACAGACTGACAGACGGACATACAGACAGACAGACATAACTCCCATTATAGTATAGTAAGATTAAAGAAGAAAGTAGAAAATGTATACAAAAATTAATAATAATAATAATAATAATAATGATAATAATAATAATAATAATTATTATTATTATTATTATTATTATTATTATTATTATTATTATTATTATTATTCTGGAGTTGAACAATATGCATATGGAATTGACGTACAAGGGCCATTGCTTGATATTACAGCTTCCAAAGAATATGGCGTTCATTAGTGAGAAATATCAGAAGGTAATAGGAAATACAGAAAGAAGAGATCAGTTATCAGAACTCAAAGATAAATGAAGAAATTGATAAACAAGTAGATGAACATGTAAATGTAAGGAGAACGTTTTAGGGTAGTAATGTATTACATCATCGCTTAGACTTTGCTGAGTCCCTACATTTCTCTGGCGCGAAGTTGGTGGTACATTTCCCCTCTGGCGGACTTGTTATCTTTTCTGTCCATCTCGCAAATTCTAGGTTTACCATTTTAATATTTTGATGTCCATTTATTCATTTCTCTCGCTCGCTGAGGATTTAGCCGCGTGAATGTCTGAATGCAACAGGTTTTTATCTTTTCATTTTGCTCGTCAATTTTGCTCTTGCCTGGATTTCAGGTTTATTCAAATAATATTTTTACCTTTTTATTGCACGGTATAAGAATATTCGTGCTGACGCCTAGCATTCCTGTTGCTGTTATTTTAGCAAAAGATGTCTATAGTTGATTCACATCACCCGTGTATCTGATGACTAGGGCAGTCCCTTACGACGCTCCTGATTGGCTGTTGATAAGCCAATCAAAGGGCTGGAAACTCTCACTCTCTCGAGAGAGTTCACATATTCAGGATGTGTGTTCCACCTCTCCTGAGGGTTATGTCTTTCAAAAGTATACCTCAGGAGAGGTGGAACATACATCCTGCCTATGTGAACTGTCGAGAGAGACTGAGAGTTTCCAGCCCTGTGACTGGCTTATCAAGAGTCAATCAGGAGCGTCGTAAGGGACTATCCTAGGCATCAGATGCATGGGTAATGTGAATCTACTATAGTGGACACCGTTGTCTTGGATTGCTTGAATTTCAAGTCAGTGGGCCCTGCGGGCTTGTTCTCAATGGATAGGGATCATCTTCTGAATAATGATAACAACAATATGCCATAATTATTGGTCGCTGTCACTACCTCTGTAGTTTTTGAACGAGGAACAAATTCATTTCTGCTCTCTGTTCACGTCTCCTCAATTTCAGGAGCATCGGTTTTCATTTCTGTTGCTTCGTGTTTATTCATTTCATCACATCTTTCTCCCATCTAACGTCTGAATCTCAGGTGCGTCGGTGTTCTTTTCTGTACCTTCTTCTTCTTTATTTACCTATCACATTTTCCCATGACCTGGCTCTCTCTGCACGCGGATTTCCCTTTGGAGCCCTCTTGGGTATACATATAGGGATATATAATATATATATATTATATCTATAGATATATATATATATATATATCGATATATATATAGATATATATATATATATCTATATATATATATATTATTTATATATATATATATAATATATATATATATATATATGTATATATAAATACATATAAGTAAGTCTGTTGGCTCTTTCCACTAGGGTCTTCACCTTAGATTCAAAGAAGGAAAACGAAAAGTCTGGCCTGTTTATTAAATTCTATAGAAAAAGTCAGTCATCGTGGATGAGATCGGTGACCACAGTCATCGTGACGCCAGTCTACACAATGCCAATCAGTCAGATTATCATTGAGTGAAAGATGAAGATGGACAAATTAGCCCCAAGGAAGATTCTAGCTTATTCGTATGGTGTCAGTTCGTATAGAAAATACATAGCTGTTCGATTGGCGGGTCCAGAGGTCCACACTAAGTTTGCA
>NC_061090.1:69841107-69858607 GCF_015104395.2 Macrobrachium nipponense | reverse complement strand
ATATATATATATATATATTATATGCAATTGTTATAGCCACAATGCCCTCTTAACCTCTTCAATTCTTTGCTCTTTTTTTGGATACGCTTGCCACTACAAAGCCTGAAGTTCCAAGTTCAAAGAAATTTGAAGAAATTGTGATGATCGGTACCGGGAAATTTCTTTGAACTTGGCTCTTCAGGCTTTGTAGTGAGAAACGTATCCAAAAAAAAGGGTGACCTGTAGATTATATATATATATATATATATATATATATATATATATATATATATATATATATATATGTATATATACATGTATATATAGCTAAGGAGGTATAGGCGACTGCTATCAACCGAGGCAGATCGCATATGACATTAAGGATCGTCTATTTATTTTTCTTGCCCCCGATGTAGTCGGGGAGATTGTCATAGGGGGCTCAGTAATAGAACTGGAGTCACACTATCAAATCCAGAGTTCTCAAATATTCGAGAACACGCCAAAATGTGTAAAACAGAAATTGATTTTTAAAAAATTTCAAAATACTTTCCAAGATTCTCAATTCTTCGCTTCCTATCTTGGAATCACTTTTCATTAAACTACTCTTACCAAGATTGAATAACCAAACTACCTCAACAATTCTTAACCTGATGTGAGTTTTTTTTTTTAGGTCTGTAGCCTTGTATAATAAGGCGCCCTGTGAGGTTATGTTAGACTTGCGATAATTTTACGCCAAGTCGGTTGGTTATGACTTCCATACTCATTGGAGTGTCTTGGGGTTCGATGATAACTTACGAAGTCAATATCTTCTTTGGTTATGACGACGGAGATGTATTAAACTCATGATGATAATTCTAAGTTCCTTCAATCTCTTTCTGATGTGAGGTTTCTAGTAGAAAACACTGAGTACAAAAATACATCTATTTTTCTGAGATTACAAGATTGAAATTTGGTCCAGGTCTGCCAATGATGATGGCTGACTGAATTCTACATGATGAAGCTCAGATAAAAATGGACAGGTCTTCTAATGATGATGGCTTGATCACTTCTGCCCTACAATCTGGTTTACAAATCATAAAGGAAGCAGACAGTAGCTCGAACATACGAACATACACACAGATGACATAGATTACAAGTCACGTAGGCCGTTTGAATTATAGGTCGCTGTGGTTGTCTTAAGCAGGAAGCTTGGATTACTATTTTCAAAACAAATGAATGACCACAGGTAACGGCACTAGGCACTGACTGATTACAACACGTCATCTTAGCATATTTTATCGTATCTGGTCTGATCACATTCCTGCAAGCAATCTGGTTGACCTCTTGGGTCACTGGTTTTAATTAATCATAGTTTTAGTTATATATATATATATATATATATATATATATATATATATATATATATATATGGAATAACATTCCATATTTTTATTATGTAACACTTACATAAATGCTCGGTCGGCTACAAAACCAACCACTGAATATTACTCAAGCTTGACTTGCATTTGACTTATAGGAGTGTGATACAGACACTATGGTGAATATATATAGATATATAGAAAATACTTATAAGTAAAAAAAATTCATGGTGTACACAAATACAGATTCATGTAATAAGATATAAGACATATGCATATGATGTAAATAATAATGATCACGTGATATATAATGATACAGTTTTTCACTTCAACTAATCAAGATATATATGCTACAGAAAATACTAATGTACTCCTGATGACTGCATAAAATAAAGATTAACATAATAAAAATCATATTTTAACTGATAAAAATCATATATGAAGTGATAAAAATCATATCTTAACTGATTTAGTAACTGATTTATTAATTGATATGGTAACTGATTCATTAACCCTTATACTACTGCAGTTATTGGTAAGATAAAAGGTAACAGATTGATTATAGGCCACCTGATTTATTTATATATATATATATATATATATATATATATATATATAATATATATATAATAGATAATATATCTATATATATATATATATATATATATATATATATATATTGATTCATGTAATTATGATCAATATATGTGCACTTAATACAACTGATTAACATAAATGACTAATCTAAGTGATTAATCTAGGTGCACTTTAAATAGATTCCTAGTGTGTACACGCACAGATATATTTCGATTCTGTTATTATATATGGGATACATGACCGAGGTTATACCTACTGCACATTCTAGCGTTTCGAACAACTTTTCGTCCATTACACAGTTCCAGACAACCACCTATAGCCAAATGAAATGGCCAATTCCAAATGGTTAAAAACAAGGGGAAATTGCCTGGGCAGGGTCCGACGTTCTATTTTGCGCCCATACTTGTTCTCTGCATCCTATGCCATACGAATATGTTCGCGATGAATGAAATCATCCCCAGCACGAGTCCTGTGCCAGCAAACGTAGAGTTGAGTATCCTCCACGGTCGTAATTGTCGGAAGTATGTCCCTTTGTAGTCTATTCCGACAGCCGTCGAATTATTCCGCATTAAAATGAGATTAACGACGGGATACGGGTGTCGGTCCAAAAAGTCTACGAAATAAGCTTGTTCACTTATGATGGTGCTTATTCCCTTCACATTGTAGGCGGTTGTTACTTCACTGCAGTCGTCCGCAGCAATGAACGGGTTTTTAAGTTGTAGACGAGATATCCGGGCGTGCGATGTGAAACTCTGTACTGCAGGGTACTGTAACTAGGTTCCATTAATCAGCCTGTAAGTGAAATTATACTTGTCACAAGGGCAAAGTAAATTCAGACAACATCCAAATATGGGAGGGAGAAAGCCATTAAGAACCAGAGTTAACTCACATGAATTCGCTGATATTTTATGGAATTCAAAGGAGTCAGCTGTACAAACTTTTTTATCCATGGCATTATAACAATGAGTGAACCTATCCAGGTCTCTGACGACCGTAAAAATATCCATATTAACAGATATCAATACGAATCCCAAAGAAAATTCGATATTACTGGTAGTAAGTTACTAGACAAAGAAGTGTGAAACGGAGCTATTTGTAAGATTGCCAGGCAACATAAGAGTCAAAGAGAATATTAATCATGATTCTGTAATTCTCTACGCTTACTGAAATTAAGCTCTGATAAAATCCGATCCTATGTGCCCCTAACAAAAGGTTCATATTCAGTTTTCTCGCACGCATCCTCTGAGGTTAATTTTTAGGCAGGAGATGCTACGAAAAAACCCACTATGTAACTAATTTTTATATAAAGTTTGGGTTTTTCAAGAAAATGTGACATTTTCCCATGAATGTGATTTACTTGAATTGTAATATGCTAATGTTGCAAGTAAATATTTCATACTTATGACACTATACTCCTAAATGTCCGTTTACCAATGTCATAAGCTGATTTATTGTCTCTAATTTTCTATGTGTCTCAGAGAAATTAATTCATTTTGATGTTATAGAAATTGTATTTGCTTATTTTGTTCATTAATTTTAAAACGATTGCAATTCCTTAACTAAAGTTGCATTGCACACACGGATAAGAATAGGTTACGGCTTTGTATGTCACCGTGACCCATGAACCACATGTGAAGTTCATGAGCTAAGCATTCCTCTCTCCAGCCAACCTGCTTTGCAAGCACGAGACGACACACAACTACAGATGAAGCCTGTGCAAGCAGATTATTGAGGTTAAAAGGAACAATGATGATTCGGCAAATGCGCCAGGCACCTTCAGGACTGATGACCTCATCACCTGGTAGGAGATTGCCCTCAGGCAGCTTAAGAGTTACGTTACTTGCTGTAATAAATACTTTAGTACTTTCAAATGATAGCCATGTATGAATTGGGTATTTTTTGTTTTAATACTCCACCCACACGAGAAGAATGTCTGGAAAAAATAGTACCAAAATTGAACAATATAATAATAGTTTCATGTTGGAAATCTGCAAGATTGTAAAATATATGTAATTACTTATGTTAAATTAGATATTCCTTATTCAAACTAATGAAAAGGGTTTCCATACAAATTTTATATATATTATTTACCCTGTAAGATCCATATAGGATTATTCACATAGATATACATTTTCACTTCTAGACTTCCTGACTTTAAAATCTCTTTTTTTTTTATTTTTTTATTTTTTTTTTCATTGACTACGAATATAAACCACCGGGACAGACAATATGCCAGTAGATTTTGATATGTGTTTGAACTTTTAGCTTATTTGTTGTTAATATCCCTAGAATACTGAATGGACTACTAAACTAAAGCGTTAAGTTAGAGTTCAAATCTTCACGCATACATATTTGGATATTTTATAAACACTTACTGCATATGGTTACGTTTTGCTTATTGATTTTATCGTGATTCATTTTTTATTATAATTTGTAACCCTTCTAACTTCTTACGGAGTATATTATATCGACTCCACTTGTATCTATACTTTTTTTTATATATATATTTGATAAATTAATGGTTGGCTTGAATATGTGGAAAAGTGTTCTAGTGGCGTACCATATAAGGCTACTTGCGGTATCGTTTCTATGATACAAGATATGAACGATAAAGGTATTTAAAACCGCGAGAACCGCTATAATCCAGTTCGGATCCAATATCGCGAGTGTAACTCGTAAGACATTGACACTTTCTTATTTATCTCTTATTCTACCAAACCAATTGACTCTGGGTGATAAAATATGGTATTGGTTTTCTTAATGCACGGAATTCACACAACGAGTTTAAGGAAATTATGATTGATTTACACCACCCGAGTCAGAGATTATCATGCGTTGAATTTCATGTTTACTGATGTAGCACTCATAAATATTCCTAGTGCACTCAATTGCAGTGTTTGTTTTTTAGTGCTATTAATTCTATATGACGTGTCAAGGCAACTATTAACACTAAATGGTGTTTATTTCCACTGTCAGACTCGTAACTCTGTTAATAATTCTATGTGTATTCTTTCAAGGATTGATTTGGCACGGGATAGGCCCCTAAACTGACAGGTGTCTTAGTGTTTCCCTTGTTTTCATGACACGTGTGACAATTAGTTATGTGCTTTTTATATCTGTAAGCATTGTAGGCCAGTAAAATAGTGATATGGCTTTCTGTGACATAATAGAGAACCCTGGATGACCATGTAATGGATTGGAATGCAACCAGTTTAGGACAATTGGTATAAAGAGATTATTACTCCTACCTGGTCATTAGTCACCTGCTGTGTTCTTCGGGATTTCCTCGTCACGGACCTACATATAATATTACATTTGATTACATAATTCTGATACACACACTTTAAATATACTTTTGCTTTAGGGTTTCCGTTCGAAGTGTTTATTGTTTTGCTTAGGTGCTGACCCTTGTTTCCGTTCGAAGTGTTTATTGTTTTGCTTATTGCTGCTGACCCTTGTTTTGTTCAGTTTGTAACAGTTCAGTGCTCCAACCCAGGTATTCAATGTTCACGATCTCTTGGGTTAATGAATTTTCTTGTTTAGATACGTTTTAACAATAGGTACGGATGTTTCTATATCTTTTAGTCCAATTAATGGTTCTTTACAGGATGGTGCGGGATTGCGGGGTAATGCGTCAGCTATGATATTTGCTTTCCCAGGTAGATATCTTAACTTGGCTCCAAAGGCCTGAATGATCATATGCCGCCGAGTTCCTTCGGGACTGTGATTAAAGCCTTGTAAAACTCGGTATGGGACTTATGGTCAGTAAGGACTTTAACAGGATAGCCGTAGATTATGAACTTAAAATGTGCTAGTGAGTTAATGATTCCATAGTCCTTCCTCGCCTATTACTGCATATTTACTTTCAGAGGGCTTTAGTTTACGTAAATAAAAAGCTATAGTAAAGAACTGTTTATCATATTGCTGAAGTAGTACCCCTCTTACCCCTTGGTCTGAGGCGTCTGTTGCAATAAAAAAAAAGTCCTTATTTAAATCAGGGATTTTTAAGATAGGTGAGCTGCATTATTCCAATTTTAAGATATCGAACGCCTGTTGATGCTTTTCAGACCATAATAAATTTACGCCCTTCTTCGTAAGATCTGTTAAAGGAGCTGCTGTGATTGATGAGTTACATATAAACTTACGATAGTAATACCCACTACAGCACAAAAGTGCTGTATCCCCCTTTTACGTTAATAGGTACCGGAAGTTATGAATAGCCGACACCTTACCATGGACTACTTTAAGACCTTTACTAGACACATAAAACCTAAATAAACATGTTCAGTTTTTTAAAACTAACATTTACATATTTTACTCTGAGATTATTTGTCTTAGTCTCTGTAGCACTAGCTCTAGTTTATGCGAATGTACTTCTAAGGTATTAGAAAAGATTACAAGACCAACCATATAGGCATGTAGCGTATCCCCTAAAAGTCTCCAAACACTATATTAATCATTCTGGTGAATGTAATTAGGGCGCAACGTAAGCCGGAGGCATACGTAAAAATTGATAATGTCCCCTGAGTGTGCTGAAGGCAATGTATGATGTACCTCACATAGCTAATGGTATCTGGTGAAAGCCTTTAAGTAAGTCCAAGCTGGTGGAAAATTTATTCTGACCTAACAAAGATAAGATATCATCGGTACATGGCACTAGAAAACGTTCGGGAATCGTTTCCTTGTTTAAACGACAGAAATCTACTCAGATACGCCAAGTCCAATCTTTTTTGGCATGACGTTTAGAGGAAAAATTATATGGGCTATTTGGTTTCCTAATGACTCCTATTACTAACATTTTTTCAACTTTGTCATTTATCTCTATTTTGAAATTTCATTGGGAGTCTATACGAAGGTACGTATATAGCTTTATGTTTGTCCTTAGACCGTATTTTGTGTTCAGTGACATCCGTTTTCCCCCAGAGATCACTCGCTTGTGGAGAAACATCCTGGTATTAAGATAAAAGATAAAAAAAAATTTCTGCTGAATCACCTCTGCTTGAATGACTACGGATATTACTTTAGATAGAGTATAAGAGGGATTCATCCACAACTGATTAAATTTAGCGACAGTAAAAAATGCGATATTTATAACTTCCATATCCATGATATGTATAGGTTTTGTGGATCACTAGATTACCTTGCTGCTGCGAGTCAACCGTGTATAGTGCTTTGTTCGCGGAAATCGTTATATTTCAGAGTGTGCAGGAAGGATATTAAAAATTTCGATCCCAGCAAAGTCTTTTTTACACGCTCTAAGACATTCGAGGGTGCATGCCGTACTCAGATTTTGCGTGCAAATTGCGACTGCGGAGTGGGAGAATTCTGTTGGGTCGCTTGAACAGTGTACGAATTTAATGAGACAAGTGATTGGTTCCTGTATATAAGTTATTATTTGATTAACTGTCTCTTTTTGTTCAAAACGGATTTTAATATGTTAGAAGGTTTATAGAATTTTCCTTTGATAAACACGCCTTATTTGGCAGGAGGTAAGATAATGTTTTGTATACCCATAGATGGATATCTTACAGTTATGCTAGATATAGATAAATGTTTTTTATAACTATATAGGTATCTGTAAGCGTGTGCTTATCCGCCCTGTACCGAATCTAATTTATGCTACGACAATTAACTGGTTATTGCCAATTACTGAACCATACTCCGGACTTCTAAAAAATAGGGAAGTTCGAACAACAAATGGTGAGTCCGTAAATACAGGATATTACTTGGACTAAAGGAATAAAAACAAGTTATTCTAATTTTTATGGCACGTACAGTCGGGCTTAATCCACCACTTATTGTATTAAAATTACGAGAACCTGCTCTGATTACTTGATACGGTCGTGTGATTCATAGGAAAATTCCTTTTTAATTCAAAAAGGTATTGGCATGAATGATCCAACATAGCTCTCCCCGCTCCGCTAGAGTCGCTTATTGTGTGGAATGTGCTTTGCTTTGAACACTCGGCAGATTTGACTGACCCTGACTGTTATGCTAGATGGCACAGTAACCAAGTTTGCTTAAGCACGATTTGTTTGTTTCTAATTTTTAGGGCTACTGTTTACCTATTTCTTTTTATAATAATTAGGATTCTTCTCTTTATTACCATCGGCAACGTATTGTGTGTTTTTAGCATTATGTTGCTGTTAGTTACGTATAAAGCAACGAACGTATGAATGACTTGGAGTATCATGAATAGAGCGATTACTATTAAAACAAGTTATCTCTACTGCGTTCAATATTAACTATTTGTACTTGCTGTGGTTTACTTCATTCTTTGCTAAAATTTGAAATAGTGAGGGATCCAGGTCAGCGCATTTAGATATTTTGTTGATTTGTTTATATGAATGTTAAGTATGTTAGCCTAATGAAAGTTTTTACAGACATGTTATTCCTTGCAATCCAGCCGTATTTTTTAAAGTTAAGTTGAGTCATAGAGATTCGATTTTTTAAGCATAACTCAAGGCTGAAACTGCATTCGGGCCCTTGCAAAGGAGCCTTTATTGTCCTGACCCGAAATAATGTTACCTCTAATTTATCCAGATTTGTGCGGGTGTTCCACTTGTTTTTTGTGTCTTCTTATCACTATGGTGCCTAACGACCCTATCCATGCATCTGTATAAATACAGACATCCACTGCGTAAACGCATATTCAATGTTTAATATGATTTGTTTCGTACAGAATTAATAATCACCCAAAATGATAAGATTAACACAGTATATGATTATAATATTTCAGGAGAACTTCTGGAAACAGAAACTCAAATATAAAAACACGCAGTAGCGAAATCCCAATGATGTAGATAATTTCTGTAAAAAAGTAAGATTAAGAATGTCTCGTAACTTCAGCCACAGGAATAACGAAAATTCGATCTGCAAAGGAAACACTCAAAGTTACTCCTAATGAATAAAATGGGATTGTACTTAACTTGATTTTGTGGGAAGTCACGGTGTTTTGATACGGCCTTGGCCCTCCTTCTCTGTTTAGCGGATGACTCTGGTTTTTAGCTTGAGTTTCCCCCGTGCGCGTTGTTCGTTTGTTGGATGATTCGATTCCTTGAAGATCCGGTTTGTTTCTTGAAGTGTAGGAAACGCTCAATAAACGATAATGTTTTCTTGAATGATTCTAATGAAAGACATCTCGAAGCTTGCGTTACCGTAGGAAGCAGACACGTCAGGTTTGTTTCTTGAAGATATGCACTGCTGAAGTCGCTCACCGAACGATGATACTAAGTTGCTTGAAGAATCTCTTGCTTTTGTTGTCGTTGACTTCTGATATGATACATTATTCATTATTCTGGTTATTCTTCGGAAGACGTTGAAGAGTTCTTGTTGTAGCTGCCACCAATTTTAGGGATGTAGCCTTTGTATAATAAGGCGCCCTGTGAGGTTATGTTAGACTTGCGATAATTTTATGCTAAGTCGGTTGGTTATGACTTCCATACACATTGGAGTGTCTTGGGGTTTCATGATAACTTACGAAGTCAATATCTTCTTTGGTTATGACGACGGAGATGTTTTAAACTCATGATGATAGTTCCAAGTTCCTTCAATCTCTTTCTGATGTGAGGTTTCTAGTAGAAAACACTGAGTACAAAAATACATCTATTCTTCTGAGATTACAAGATGAAATTGTACAGGTCTGCCAATGATGATGGCTGATTGAATTCTACATGATGAATCTCAGATAAAAATGGACAGGTCTTGTAATGATGATGGCTTGATCACTTCTGCCCTACAATCTGGTTTACAAATCATAAAGGAAGCAGACAGTAGCTCGAACATACGAACATACACACAGATGACATAGATTACAAGTCACGTAGGCCGTTTGAATTATAGGTCGCTGTGGATGTCTTAAGAAGGAAGCTTGGATTACTATTTTCAAAACAAATGAATGACCACAGGTGACGGCACTAGACTCTGACTGATTACAACACGTCGTCTTAGCATACTTTATCGTATCTGGTCTGATCACATTCCTGCAAGCAATCTGGTTGACCTCTTGGGTCACTGGTTTTAATTAATCATAGTTTTAGTTTTTTTTATATATATATATGGAATAACATTCCATATTTTTATTATGTAACACTTACAAGTTTACCATGACCTGAAATTCTTTGTTTGTCACTCTGCTTTTGTAATTCGTCCAGCTGGTAACCGTTTTCTATATTTTTATTTATTTGTATTTTTTCTCTCATATAACTTTGTTTTATATTTTGTTTGCAATTTTTAGTATGTATTATTCCAGCTTTGATAACGTGACAGATGTCTTAAAACGGCAGCAACTGCAAATAAGGAAATGTCATTACTATGGACACCTTTCTCTGCCCCTCCCTCTCTCTCTCTCTCTCTCTCTCTCTCTCTCTCTCTCTATATATAATATATATATATATATATATATATATATATATATATATATATATATATATATATATATATATATATATATATATATGATAAGGCCTAGGGTTATGATTAATGATATATTTGTCAATATGGTTTGCTGTGACCTATTGGAATGTGGAGAAGCAACGACCCGAGAAAAGCTGATGAATGGTTTCTGTGGGTGGCGTGAGATAAAACTGCAGAGAAAGACAAGTCAATGTACTCAGTTCATGAACTCTTCTCAAAGTGCCTTTGGGAAACTAGTTGCAGCCAGTAATATGAGGCGCTAACGAAATGTGCATTCGTATGTGCGTGCGCACCTCTTCCTTTTAAAAATGTATGATACCCAAGTCTATGGGGGATTTTGATAGAGGCGTCTTTGGAAGAAAGACAAGATGTTGTGGTGCTCTCCGAAAGTGTTTATAATATAGTGTGTTAAATATTCCGGCTGCTTGGGTGAGTTTTGAGCTGTTTTAGGCAAAGAGTGCTTGTTATCTATTTGACATTTTTGTGGGAATATTCAATCTTTAATCTCTGATTGTTAAACTTATGTGTGTACTTACGAGGTATTCCTCATGTCTTTGAAACAGACGGTTCTGGCAAGGAACCATGGGGGGGACCGAGAGGAAGTCCCGATGGATAATAGACATTTTGGTGTGACTATTTACTGTTTAGACATTTTGCTAGTGGGGTAACTTGAATTAAGTTAGTCTGTGAGACCTAATTGTTTTGCTGTTTTTTCGTTGTTAATACATGTTTATTTTATGATGCAACTCTCTCATTTTAATTACCTGTTAGAGTGGAGAGAGAGAGAGAGAGAGAGAGAGAGAGAGAGAGAGAGAGGAGAGAGAGAGAGAGAGGGAAAGGAAAGTCGCGAGCCGCTGGTTGCTTAGAGGGAAATTGGTATGTATGCCTGACGCTCGGAGTTACACGTTTACCAAATGAATAATGAGGTTCATATCTTCATTACAGCTGGTGGCAGTTTGTGAAAAAGTGGTATAAAAGAGTTTTTTTTATGCCTGTGTACGCCAATGAAGAGATAGGTGACCAGTTGGAAAATAAAGGGGTTATGGCTTAGCGATAGTTTTCGAACGACAAAACTTTTGTGGGATTGTGGAAAATTGTTAAGTTTTTAGTTTTCAGTTACTAAGTGAGAAAAAAATGAGAAATATCTGTCCGTTAACTGTGAAGGGAGAGGGAAGGATTTTATTGGACTCAGCATTTTTCCCAGGCAGTCAGCCTAGAAGCAGTGGCAGCACTCAGTGTGACTCTTGTGTGTATTGTCAAGTGCATCCCGAGGTAATCGTGCGTGTCACTGCCGTGTTGTGCACGAATTCCGAGTTCTTTTGTTCCCATTATGGAGTGGTGAGTGTTAAAGAATATTGTTTATGTTTTTTTTAAATATTTCAGTGAAATGAGACGGGTTTAAGAGGTAAAAAAAAAATTTTTTTCTTTCCCCATAGTAGCAAAGTGACGTGTTTTCTTTATTTGCGCGTGTTTATAATAGACGTATTCGTCTTTGTTTAATATAAGGGTGTATAAAGATGTTTTTTTTATGCATGCGAACTGTGCTTAGATAGCATATTTTGCTTGGAGACAAAGCGCCCACCATTTTCTTAGTGGCTCAGCAGATTTCTGCTAACCGGCGCAGAGAGGCATTGCATGGCGGGTACCGCCTGCCTAAGGGGTATTGCAAGGGGAGTATGGCCTGCCTCGGGTGATAGTGCATGGGGAGGGGACTACTGGCCTGCCTAAGAGGGTATTGCAAGGAGATGGGTACTAGTGTATACCTCAGGGGGTTACTCAGACACCGTTCAACGGGGTTGTTTTAACGGGAGGGTGAAACTTTTTTTTTTCTGTGTGGGTGAACTCCTCCTTCCTTTTTTTTTTTCTTTGTCGGGCTGTTGAAGACGAGTCTGGCCTTGACAGTGAATGCTAGGACATCAGCTGATTGATTAGTTGATGAAGTGAAATGCCCGTAGAGTCTTTCTTTTAGAAAGGAGATTTTCTTTCTCTTGGATGAAGAGAAAAGGAAATAAAAAGAGATTTTTCTTTCTCGTGAATGAAGAGAAAAGAGAATTGAAATGCATTGTATGGGTGTATGTTTTCCTTATGCCTTGGAAGATATAAATATAATGGGGACATACATTATTATTATTTTTTTTTTATTGTGTTGGAGGGACTACTTTGAAATGTTGATGATTGGTGTTGTATCTGTGTTGTGTGGCAATGGTGGTGTTTGCTGGAGAAATTGTGTGTCATGGGGGGTCAGTATTACTGGTGTATGATACTTGAATTTCACCCTTATTTGAGATCTTTGCATGGGGATTTGTTACTTTGGAGAGTTATTATTATTATTGATAATTGTTATTGCATGAGATGTGTCACGGGAGGGTTGCTTAAGTATGATTATCATTACTTGAGACTTGTTTTACAAGAGATTTGAGATATTTCATGGGAGATTATTTTATAATTATTACAGATAATTATTCATGGAGGATTATTACAATGAATTAATGGAGAAATCTTGGGGTTAGTTATTTGTCAAGTTTTTGTAACTTTGGAGAATATTTCGGTCATTCACGAGTGATGAATTTTGCTGAATCTTGGTGAATTGTGTTGAATCTTGCTGAATTTTGTGCTGAATTCGTTGGTGAATGGACAAGCATTAACATTGGTGATGTTTTTTTTTAATGCTAATACTAATGATTTTGATGATAGCAATTTTTTGTGGCTTTGCTGATAGTGATATCTCTGATACTGATTTTTTTTATTTACTAATACGTGGGCGTTGTAATGCTATCAAGGGTGGTGAAATCTTTTTTGAATTTGGGAGGAACTAACAACACATTATTTTAGTTTTTTTTCCTTTTTTTATGAGCTCAGCAGATAATTGCTTGACATCTAGTGAGTTACGAGAGATAGTTAACAATGCCGTTGATTTTTCTTTTCTCCTTTTTTGGAAATTAGCCATCGCTGACACAAGTTTTTCACCAAGGGTGAATTTGAATTTGTTTTTTCTCTCCAGTTGGCGTGAATATTTTTTTAATATCTCAGTTCGTGACTTAGAGTCATTGTTCGGGAACGTGTTTGTGTTTCGGCTATTTGTTGCTGTAGAGAAATTTACGGGAAAATTCTTGCACTGTTTTGAATGCATACGTAATGGCACTACATTTTTTCTCTGGATATTTGTGTTTCAGAAATTGTGAGTTTTCTTGCACAATACATTTGTTGTATTTGTGACAACTTTGTGAGAGTTAGGAAACTTGGTTAAGTTTTCTAGTGGCCTATGTCGTAGTGCATATGGAGAAGTCTTGGCTAAGACACTGTGAATTTGGAGATCTGTTATAATGAGTTGTGGCACATTGGTGATTTTTTCTAGAATTTTCTAGACAGTTTTTATTTGCCGAGTTTTTGCCATTTTTCAGCAATTATGCTAAGGAGAGAGTTTTATAGTTTTTGACTATAACATTGAGTTATTCTCTGGAGAATTGGAATTATAATTGGAGATATATTATCTTGGAGTTATAATTTGAGATATATTATTTGGAGATATATTTTTGGCCATTTTTGATATTTGCCAATAGTGATGAGAGCTATGTTTAGTTCAATTATTTTTGGAGGCGAGTGGCATTACTGCATTGTGGTCCTATGGAGATGTGTGCATTTTTTATGTTCACAAGTGTATTATTCTGGAGGCATATAATTGGGCTGTGTCATGTTGAGAAAATAAGTCTTCGAGACAAGTTTTTGAAAACATTAGTCATATCCTGGAGTTAATTTGTGAAAGAAATGTGTCAGTTGACTTTTTCTATAGAATCATGAGGCTTTCCAAACTTGTGTGTCTGACTAGGACATTTTTGTGCTGCAGTTTGAGCATACGTCCGCAGGTGGATTTTTCTGCTGACAAGCGCTGTGCTGTTCCTTTTCCTTTAGTGATGATTGCTCAGAGTTTTTGCAATATCTGGAAATGTTGACAATAGCATTTCACGAAAGCGCATGGGTAAGAGTTTGCTTTCTGGACATGTCCAGTCGATAAAGTTGCGATGTCGAGAAATTCCGTAACTTTACATGGGACATTTCTTGGGGAAAACGGGGGTGTTATGCATATTATACATGTACTATGTATTTTGTGATTGGGAAATCTACTTGTGATTATCCTTTTTTTTATTATTTTTCTTCCTTTTCCTACGAGAGATGTAATTGGGGATTGAGCTTAAATAGCATTTCTTTTTGAACGGGAGATGTAATTTATCGGGAGATGTAATTTATCGGGAGATGTAATTTATCGGGAGTTGTTATTTACGTAAATGGGAGTTTGACATTAAGTCTTATTGTAATTAATTGTATGAGCAGTAAAGGGGTTTTGCTGTTAAACATTGGAGATTTTTACTGATTTTGTGGGTTGTTCAAATATCAGAGCTTGAGAGAAAATTTTTGGGTCTGGGCGTGTTACGTGATTTTTTTTTTTCTTGGGCTCATTACGATTTTTTCTTTTTTTTTACTTATGATAACATTCGAGTTTGAAATGTGAGTGCAGAAGTCCGTGGAGTTGCTGTGATTTCTGAGTTGTGTGTGTGCATGATGTGAGTTTGGAGAATTGAGTTGGAGAACTTGATGTTTTTTTTTTCTTTGAGAGTTGTGATAATGACTTATGATTTAGTAGTCATATTAAATGGAGTTAATTGGGAGACCCTCAGTTAGTATTTCTGACTTTTTGAGACCATTGTTTGATAGAAGTAGTATGTCTGGGGTTAATTCTTTTTCGATTGACCAGTGACTTGACTGACATACTAACGCACCAAAAAGTCGTTTCCCAACGCTAGCAAGACGTCCACCAGCCGTGCAGAGAGGGTTGCTGTCGTTTTGTCCGTGGTGATTACGAAAGTCTACAAAGTTCAACAGCGTGTCTTATGGGGATCTGCAGAAGTCGTGAGAAGTCTTGAACGATGAGGGAGGCATTCCGTCTTCCTACAGTCTGCTACAGTTGAGCAGCAAGTTGCAGACAAGCAAAGAGGGATATTCAAGAATCCAAGATTGAGAGAAAATTCTAGTGTTATTTGGAGATAAAAGTGTAACAGACTTTATTTTATAATGCCAGAGATGTGCAGTTATTACTTATATTTTATTTTAAGCCGGCCAATGTGTTTTATATTATATAAGCTATTTTGTTTGACAATTTTGCTAGGCGGGAGCTAGCATTTCGAGGTGGCCAAGCTGTGTAAGGCCTAGGATTATGATTAATGATATATTGCCAATATGTTTGCTGTGACCTATTGGAATGTGGAGAAGCAACGACCCGAGAAAAGCTGATGAATGGTTTCTGTGGGTGGCGTGAGATAAAACTGGATAGAAAGACAAGTCAATGTACTCAGTTCATGAACTCTTCTCAAAGTGCCTTTGGGAAACTAGTTGCAGCCAGTAATATGAGGTGCTAACGAAATGTGCATTCGTACATATGTGCATGTGCGCATCTTCCTTTTAAAAATGTATGATACCCAAGTCTATGGGGGATTTTGATAGAGGCGTCTTTGGAAGAAAGACAAGATGTCGTGGTGCTCTTCGAAAGTGTTCATAATATAGTGTGTTAAATATTCCGGCTGCTTGGGTGAGTTTTGAACTGTTTTAGGCAAAGAGTGGCTTGTTATCTATTTGACATTTTTGTGGGAATATTCAATCTTTAATCTCTGATTGTTAACTTATGTGTGTACTTACGAGGTATTCCTCATGTCTTTGAAACTGACGGTTCTGGCAAGGAACCATGGGGGGGACCGAGAGGAAGTCCCGATGGATAATAGACATTTTGGTGTGACTATTTACTGTTTAGACATTTTGCTAGTGGGGTAACTTGAATTAAGTTAGTCTGTGAGACCTAATTGTTTAGCTGTTTTTTCGTTGTTAATAAATGTTTATTTTATGATGCAACTCTCTCATTTTAATAACCTGTTAGAGTGGAGAGAGAGAGAGAGAGAGAGAGAGAGAGAGAGAGAGAGAGAGAGATATATCGCTTGGCGAGAGAGAGAGAGAAAGGAAAGTCGCGCGCCGCTGGTTGCTTAGAGGGAAATTGGTATGTATGCCTGACGCTCGGAGTTACCCGTTTACCAATTGAGTAATGAGATTCATATCTTCCACACACACACACACACACACACACATATATATATATATATATGTGTGTGTGTGTGTGTGTGTGTGTGTGTGTGAGTGTGTTTATATGTATGTATATATATGTAAATATAGGACCAAGGAATACACACGCCACACACACACACACACACACGCACACACACACACACACATATATATATATATATATATATATATATATATATATATATATATATATATATATATATACACACATGTATACACTCGTGTTTTTGTGTCTGTGTTTTGCTACCGTGTAATCCAGTGCATAATATTTGTACAGTTCTGAACTAATTGCGCTCCTATTCTAATACAAATACAAGGGACTAACACAGCAATGGCGTCTGCAAATGCAAAAGGCAGAACAACTACGAATAATAACTGAAGGGAAACTTCACTTAAATATGCTTTCCACTGCGTTTAATTGCGCCGACCCCAGGTGTTGCCCTTGCAATAAAGTTTTTATCGGAGATATCCCAACGCAACATGCATTTTTATATTTTAATAAGGACCGAGTTTCACGGACGATGCCTTGTTTCTAAAGCAGTCCGTAATTTGTTGTAATCTCTATCAAAGAGCCGTCGGGATGTTAGAGTTGATGATGGAGTGAGTATAATGTTTCATTCCTTTCCTGGAATGATAATGTGTACAGTAGATTATCGTGTTTTGGGCATCTCGTGGTAACATGTTTTTATAATATTGTTACACATCAGTAAATACGAATTTCTTAGATCCTTTCTTCCTGTTTTCAAAACCTGTAAGTTCTCTTTTGTGTGTTTGTGGTTTTTCGCGTGGAAGGAAACTGTAATGTGATGAATTGTGATTAGTCCAGAATATACAAAACTGTAGTTGAATAAACAAGTTTAAACGTCAAACCTGACAGATAGATCGAATGGGATACGAATTCTTATTATGGATCACGAAGGTTCTCCAATTTCAGCGGTAGAAGTAATAAAAATTGTTTTTTAACCGACTTTTAAAGGCGAGTGATTCATATTCACGATATATATGTGTCCCAGTGCTAAACTAAA